>NC_067203.1:27707240-27726287 GCF_026262505.1 Trichomonas vaginalis G3
AAGAGAGAAGAAAGAAGAAGAAGAGAGAAGAGAGAAGAGAAGAAGAGAAGAGAAGAGGGAGAAGAAAGAGAGAAGAAGAAAGGAGATGAGAGAAGAGAAAAGGAGAGGAGGAAGACTACGAGAAAGGAGAGAAAGAGAGAAGAAGAGAGAAGAGAGAAGAGAAGAGAGAGAAGAGAGAAGGGAGAAGAGAAGAGAGAAGAGAAATAGAGAGAAAGCAAAAGAGAAGAAGAGAAAGGAAGAAGGAGAAAGAAAAGAAGAAGAAAGAATAGTCAAAAGAGATGAAGAGAAGAAGAAGAGAAGAGAGAATAGATAGAAGAGGAGGAAGACAGCAAAGAGAGGAGAGAAGAGCCGGAGAAAGAGGAATGGAGGAGAGCAAGAGAAGAAAAGAGAAAAAGAAGAAGGAGGAGAAGAAGAAGAAGAAGAGGGGGAGGAAAAGAAGAAGAGAAGCAGAGAGAAGAAGAAAGAAGAAGAGAGAAGGAAAGGACGAACGAGAAGAAGAGGAGACAGCAGAAAAGAGAAGAGAAGAGGAGGAGAAGAAGAGAGAAGGGAGAAGAGAAGAAGAGGAAGGATAAGAAGAGAGAAAAGAGGAGAGAAGAAAGAGAGAAGAGAGGAGAGAAAGAGAGGAGAGAGAGGAAGAGGGAGAAGAGAGGAAGGAGGAGAAGCTAGGCCAGAAGGGGGCGAGAGAGACAAGAGAAGGAAGAGAGAAGAGAGAGGAGAGAGGCAAGAGAGAGGAAAGAGGGGAGAGAACAGAAAAGGAGACAAGGAGAAAGAAGCAGACGAGTACAGAGATAGATGAGACGAGAAGGCAAAGAGAGAGAGAGAGAGGAGAGAGAGAAGAAGGAAGAGAGAGAGAAAAGAGAGAGAAGAGAGAAAGAGAAGAGAAAGAAGAGGTAGAAGCAGAGATAGAGGCGCAACTCTCGCGGGTAAATTCTGAAATATGTGTAATCCAGACTAGGGCATCTTATATAAGACGATTTGCAGTTGGCAGGGTATCTCGACTGCCAAGTCACGTCGAGACGAGTAGAACGGACGCGTTGCGAGCTAATTATCACAGCACTTTGAGCCTTACGGATATCACTACCGCCCGCTGAGAGTCGGGTACTGCGACGGATCTCCACTCCATTACAGGTGCTTGGGGGGTGGGACTGCCTCAGAGCGTTGCGAGAACAGGCCAGGAGGGGAACAAGACGACTAAGATAGAGAAAAGAAGGAGACACTAGACAGAAGCAGAGAGCAGAGAAAGAAAGAGGAAAAAGAGGAGAAGAATAGAAAAGAAAAAGAGAAAGAAAGGAGAAGGGAAGAAGGAAGACAGAAGAGAGAAGAAGAAGAAGATGAAGAGTAGACGTGGAGAGAAAAAAGAGAGAGATAGAAGAGAAGAGGAGAGTAGAAGAAGATAGAGAGAAGAGAAGGAGAGGAGAGAAGAGAAGGAAGAGAGAAAGAAAGGAGGGAAGAAGAAAGAGAGAAGAGAGAGAAGGAGAAAGGAAGAGGAGAAGAGAAGAGAAGAGAGCCAGAAGGAGAGGAGAAGAATAAGAAGGAAGAAAGAAGAGAAGGAGAAGAAGAAGAAGAAGGAGAGAAAGAAGAGAGAGGAAATAAGAAGAAAGAGTCTAAGTAAGAAGGTAGAAGAAGAGAAGAAGAGAGAAGAGGAAAGATGAAAGAGAGAAGAAGAAGAGATAAGAAGAAGAGAAAGAGGACAGAAGACAGGAGAAGAAGAAAGGAAGAGAGAAGAAAGAAGAGAGATAGAGAAAGAAGCAGGGAAGAGAGAAGAAAAGAGAGGAGAGTAGAAGAGGAGAAGAAGATAGAGAAAGAAGAGGGAGAAGAAGAGAAGGCAGAAAGGAGAGAAGAAAGAAGAAAAAGAAGGAGAAAGGACAGAAGACAGAAGACAGAAGAGAAGAGAAGAAGAACAGAATAGAAGAGAGAAGAGAGAAGGAGAAAGAGAGAGAGAGAAGAGAGGAGAAAAAGCAGAGAAGAGATAAGAGCAAGAGAGAGAAGGAGAGAAGAGAGAGAAGAAGAAGAATAGAGAGAAGAAGAGGAGACAGAGGATAAGATAAGAAAGAGAGAGAAGAAGTAGAAGAAAAGAGAAGAGAGAGAGAGAGAGAACGAGAAGGAGAAGTAGAGAAAGAGAGAGAGAGAGAAGAGGAAGAGAGAGAAAGAGGGTAGAGAGAGAGAGAAGAGAGAGAAGATAAGAGAGAGAGAAGAAGAAGAGAGAGGAGAGAGAAGAGGACAAGAGAAAGAAGAGAGTAGAGGAAGAGAGAGAGAGGAGAGAGAAGAAGAGAGGAAGAAGAAAGAGAAAGAAGAAGAGAAGAGAAGATGAGAGAGGAGAGAAAGAGAAGAGAAAAGTGAGAAGAAGAAGAGAAGGAGAGAGAAGGAGAGAAAGAGAACAGAGAGAGAGAGAGAGAGGGAGAGAGCAGGAGAGAGAGAAGAAAGAGAGAGTAGAAGAAAACAGAGAAGAGAGAAAGAGAGAGAAGGAGAGAGCAGAGAGAAAGGAAAGAGAGAGACAGAGAGCAGGAAGAAGAGCGGGGAAAGAGAGAGAGAGGGAGAGAAAAAGAGAAGAAGAGGAGGAGGAGAGAAGAAGAGAGGAGAGGAGAGAGAGAGAAAAGAGAAGAGAGAGAGAGAAGAGAAGGAGAAGAGACAGAAGATGCAGAAGAAAGAGTAGAAAAGCAGAGAGGAAGAGAAGAGAGAAGAAGAGAAAGAGAGCAGAAGAGAGAGAGAAGGAAGAAGAGAGAGAGACAAGATAGAAGTAGAAAGAAGAGAGAAGAGAGAGAAGGAGAAGAAAGAAGAGTGGGAGGAGAGAGAGAGGAGAGAAGAGAGAGAGAGAGAGAGAGGGAGGAGAGAGAGAGAGAGTAGTAGGAGAGAGAGAGAAGAAAAGAAAGAAAGGAGAGACAGATGTAGAAGAAGAAGGAGAGAGAGGAAGAGAGAGAAGAGAGAAGGGAGAGAGAGGAGATAGAGATGAGAAGAGAGAGAAAGAAAAGAGAGAAGAGAAGAGAGATAGAGAAGAGAGAAGAGAGAGAGAGAAAAGAGTAGAGAGAAGAGAGAGAAGTGCGAATACAGAGATTTAGAAAAGAATAGCTAAGCAGAAACAAAAAGGTTAAGAGGTAATGAGAGAAGAGAAAGGAGAAAGAGAAGAGAAGAATAAAGAAAGAGTGAAAAGAAGAGAGAAGATCAGCAGAAGTCAGGGTAGAGAGAGAGAGAGAAGAGAGAAGAGAGAGAGAGAGAGAGAAGAAAGTAAGAGTAGAGAGAGGAGAAGAGAGAGAGATAGAGGAAGAGGAGAAGAGAGAAGAAGAGAGAGAAGAGGAAAGAGAAAGAAGGAGAGAGAAAGAGAAGATAGAGAGAGAAAAGAGGAGAGGAGGAGAGAGAGAGAAGACAGAAGAGAGAGAGAGAATGTAGAAGAAGAGAGAGAAGAGAGAGAGAGAGAAGAGAAGGAGAGAGAGAGGAGAGAGAGAGAGAGAAGAGATAAGAAGAAGAGAAGAGAGAAAGAAGACAAGAGAAGAAGAAGAATATTGAAGAGAGAAGAAGGAGAGCACAGAGAAGAGAGAAAGAGGAGGAGAGAGAGAGAGGAGAAGAGATGAGAGCAAGAGAAGAGTAGAAGAGAGAAGAAATGACAGGAAGGGAGCAGGAGAATAGAGAGAGAGAGGAAAAGATTATGGAGAGAGTAAGAGAAGGAAGAAAGGAGAATGTAGAGAGTGAGAGAAGATGAAGGGAATAGAAGGAATTAAAGAAGAATAAGATAGGAGAACGAGAAAGAGTAGTGTGTGAGAAGAGAGAAAGTAAGAAGAGAAGAAGAAATTAAAAGAGAAGGAAAAAGGAGAGAGGATAAGAGAGAGAGAGAATGAGAGAGATAAGAGAGATAGAGAGAGAAGAGAGAGAGAGAAGAGAAAGAGGAGTAGAAAAAGTAAGAGGGTAGAGGAAAAGGATGAGGAAGTAGAGAGAGAAGAGAGAGAGAAGTGAGAAGTAAAGAATAGATAGAAGGAAGGAAGAGAGAGATAGTGAATAGAGGAGAAAGAGAGAGAACAGAAGGAAGAGGAGAAAGCAGAGAGAGAAGAAGATAGAAAGGAGTAGTGAAGCACATGGATACCACTAACCTAGAAGCAGAAGGAGAAGAGAGAAGGAGGAGAGAGAGAGAGAGAGAGAGAAGAGAGAGAGAGAGAGAGAGAGAAAGAGGATGAGAAAGAGAGTGACGAGAGATAAGAGGAGAAGAAGAGAGAGAGAAGAATGAGACAGAGAAAGAGAGCATATGAGAGTGAAGTAGTAGAGAAATTAGAATAAGAAGAGGTAAGATAGTGAAGTAGAGCGAAGAAGAGAAAAGGATAATTGTAGAAGGAGAGAGAGAGTAGAAGGAGAGACTAGAAGAATGAAAGAGCAGAAGAAGAAGAGAGAGTAAGAGAGATAAGAAGAGACAAGAGAAGGAAGAGAGCAGAAGAGAAGAAGAGAAAGAGAAAAGAAGAAAGAGAGAAGAGGAGTAATGAAGAGAGAGAGAGAAAGAGAGAGTAGAAAGAGAAGAAGAGAAAGTGAGCAGAAGAGACAGAAGAAGACGAGAGAAGAGCAGAAGAAGGAGAGTAGATAGAAGGAGTAGATAGAGAAGAAATAGAAGAAGGATAAGGATAGTGAAGAGAGTAGCAGATAGACAGAAATAAAGAAGAAGATTAGTAAGGTTAAGAAGAGTATTTAGAGGGAAGATGAAGAGACAGAGAGATAGAGAAGACAGAGAGAGAAGAAAGGAGAGGAAAGATAAATCAAGAAGAGAAGATGAGAAGAGAGACAGAAGAAGAAGAGAGAGAAAGGAAGAGAGAAGGAGAAAGAAGAAAGGAAGAAAGAGGAATGAAGAGAAGAAAGATAGAATAGAGAAGAACGAAAGAAGCGAGAAGAAGGTAGTAAATAACCTAAAAACATGTAGAGACGATAAGAGAAATCAGGAAGAGAAGGAGAGAAGAAACAGACGAAGAAGAAAAGAGAAGAAGAAAGAGAAATGAAAGTAGAAGAAGAGGAAGAAGAGAAGATACGAGTTCAGAGAAGAAACACGTAGCACAGAAGAAGCAGAAAGGACGCAGATGGTGAGTGCCTCTCCCACTAAGATAGAGCCCAGAGAAGCAAGAAAAGAAGAAGAAGAGAGACAGCGAGAGAAATAGATAGAAGAAGAAAGAAGATAGAGAGAAGAAAGAGAAGAGGGACAACTCGCCATAGAGCGTCCTTTGCTAACATCAACACTCACAGGCTCAAGTACGAAAGACCATACATCCAAGAGATATGCCAAGACAGAGAAAAGAGAAGAAGAGAAAGAAAGAGAAGATAAGATAGAAGAAGACAAGAAGGAAGAGAGAAGAAGAGAGAAGAAGAGAGAAGGAGAAGACCGAGATGGAGCTCGCACAATACGTGTAGATAGAGCAGAGAAGAAGAAGAGAGAGGACAGAGAAGAAGGGAATAGAAGAGAGGAGAGAGACAAAGAGTCAAGGAGAGAAAAAAGAAGAAGAGAAGAATAGGAAGGAAGAAGAAAAGAGAGAAGAAACAGAAGAAGAGTGCGCAGAACGTACTCAATCTGAGCTACCTGCACACCTATGCTGACAAGAAGATACGTCCCAGCAGCAGACCCGGCCGAGATACCTCCTATTTCAGAGTGCTTCAAGTACAGTACGTCATTCATATCGCAGAGTCTTCTATGTATATCTGTCATAAAAGGTCAAGGAGTATCTGAAGCAAACAGTCGAAAAGCATTTTCAAGAAATGTTATGAGTATTCCTTATTTTTTACTTCATGATTTAGATGTCACTGCTCTGTTGGTGGGGTGGAAGGGATTGTTTGAATCTGTTGGTGTATGCTGGTGCAGGGTTTTGAAAACTTTACATTTGGTGCTGTTATAGCAATGAGAATGTATATAAATTAAACTAGTGCATGTGTGCAGATTAATAGTTATTTCAATAATATAACTGTATTGATAGAATATTTATATTGTCATATTAAATTAAGTAAATTAAGTATATGATCTATAATGATTGTGTATTAATATTGACCAAGGGTTTTATATAACATATAGTTATTGTTATGGTGAGTATAATAGTAAATAATAAGATATGATATATATTTAATGTATAGCAAGAGTGATTTTTAGAATACTGATTTTAGTGATGTATAGTAGTTAAATCGAATAATGTATTGCAAGTAATGGTATTTAATAAACTATCTGAGTGATTGTATTGATTTGCTATATTTATAAGTGCTGGATTCTTAAGAAACTGTTGGTGGCTTTAAAAGTGTAGATATAGGTAATTGTACGACACAGTGGATGAGCCTGTAGTCTAGATGCCAGTGACGAATGTAAATGGTTAGGAGAAGGTAGGGTCTTGTGAGCAGAGTGGCGCTTCTCTAGTTAAGAATGAGAGGTGGAGATATATCAAGTTAGCACACTCACATAGTGTCCATTGCAAGACGATAATCAACTGAAGCATGTCTTACTATAAGAAAGCAAAGATTACTAAGAGGTCATGTTTTGAGGTCGGGTAATCAGTGTTGTTCCTTGACTTACGCAGACAACGGGATGATTGCCAAACCACGCGTACATAGGCACTAATTGAAAGAACTGGACAGATGTCGTAACGTATAATGCTGCATCTGTATGTATTCGTCATATTTTGTGTATATCTGCATTAACTCTTTTGTCGAAGAACCTCAGATCAGTTTCTTTCCAGAGGAATGAAGAAGCGTTCATAGTTTCAACGCTTACTTGAAAGAGCTCGAAGGCATTCTTAAAAGTTAGGATTCAATTAGAAGTTCATATTTGAACTGTCTTAATCCGCTTGTAGTATTATTTGTCCTTATTAGAACCGCTATAAAGGTTAGGCTGTCTTTAAGCGGTTATGCTTGGGACAGTACTAACCAGTGCATTATTGAGACTTTTATTAAGAATATCTGACGCTTTCATATAGCCTTTTGCATGGAGTAGCAGTCGTTATTTTTAAGCTTCTATGGTGCTAATTTATGCATAGTGTACACGCAGGGGTTATGGTTTTGCAAACTGTTAAAGAAGATTTATTCGATGCCTTTTAATTTGACGTTACAACTTCTAGTTTGATACTCATCAGCGGTATCCATAAGTTATGTCATTCGCAGCTGTTTATCTCTCATACGTTTCATACTTTATAGTTAGAGTGGTATGGTTTTTCAAATTTTATAGAGCATTCATTGTTCCATATTTTGGGTAGCTTCTGCTGCTTTTCTACACATTGTTTTTACGGCAATATTCCTCCTAGTAAATTGGTTATCATATTAACCGCAGTGTTGCTCATCATCCTTTATGCTTCTAGTACCGAGATAGGAAGACTTCATAGACTTTGAGAGTTTAGTGGATGTGGAGATCTGAGGTCTAGTGAGAAGACAGAAGAGACAGAAGAAGAAAGGAGAGGAAAGCAGAAGAAAGGCGAGAAGAAGGAGAAAGAAGGAGAGGAGAAGAGAGAAGAAAGAAGAGAAGAAGAAGAGGAGAGAGATTATATTCTAGTTTTTACTTTTTCGTTTTCACTTATAGTATTTGTTTACGTAGTTGTACTAATGTTTGAGCTTGTTTGACATAGCCATTGGTTATTTGAGTTTTTGAGTGAACTCAGAGGAAATTACAGAATTTGACTTTTGAGGGTTATAAAGCATGTGTGCAATGTCTGCAGCTCCAACCATTAGCCTGCCATTTTTCGCTAAAAGTTTGCCGCTATCTAACCTCCACTCTGTATCTGTGCACCAAGAACTCGGTTTAAAGCATAGGGTTGCTTGACATTTGTTGCAACATAGTGGGGTCATTCATCATTTTTGTTGCAACTGTTGTTTGGTGTCAGTTTTACTATTGGATGTTTCAATGCTCTCTTCCTCTTACGTATATTCTTACGTAGCTTACGTGGCATTTTAAGTGAAGTTAAAAAGCGGTTTTTGACAGATGTTTATATGACACTTTTTGTTCAGCTCAAAAAACTACTCGTCAAAGTGTTGTCAGTTTTGTAAAATAACCGTCCTATCTCATTCTATAAGGGAGAAAGGCTTCTCAAGTATACTTCTTGGAACGCCCGTAACTTTTCCTTAGCGACGATAGATCCTTACTTGTCCGGACAAAGTTATACTATTTTGAGTGCTCTACAAAAAAGTCAACGGCGACGACTCCCAAAAACCGTTGTGTAAAAAGTTTACCGTTGGACAAAAAAGTATATATAGAAAACAAAAAAACGTTTATAGTTCATTCAATATTTGAGATAAACTGTTTTTCCCACGGTATAACTAAAATAAAATAAAAAAATAGAGGGGGTTACGTTGACGAAAACGGTTTATCTCAAACTTTTCTATGAGTGGTCCGAAAAAAAACAGTTCATTTTCATAATGGAAGCCAACGCTGTTTAACCACAATTCAAACATTAACAATTCTCACCGCTAACCAAAGCCAAAGCCCACAACCTCCAAGAACCGGCACAGCGGTTAGAATAACCACCAAAAGTCTAACAGCGAATTAAGAGAATTCTTCAACAAATTTGCTCTAAATATCTCAAAGACGCCGAAGAAAACACACAACCAGACGCTACATACAATACTCAGTTCTGTGAAGTTCTGAACAAAGCAATTACTAGTTCAATTGAACTTACTAAGACAATTCCAAGTCCAATTGAGCTTAGCGATGTCTTAGTTCAGTATTTTCCAACATTTACTAAGCTTATAATGTTGAGAACTTTATACCAAGTTCGTCAAAATCTTCCTCGTTACATCCAACGGTCATTCGACAAGAGAATTGCCGAATTCCAAGTCTTTAGTTACGGATATGACGAAGATGAATACGTTGACGAGTTCGGAGACAACTGTACAAAATGGTTTGAATGTTATACGACAACACAATTTGAATTCGACTTTCTCGAATTCAACGCAGCAACCATTCATATCATTGCTCTTTACCTTTCCGAACAACAACAAGACCTCGCAGATGGAGATGTTGTTACTGTCGTCATGAAAACTCCTGAACAATTCGGAAAAAAGAAGTCTCTAATTGCCAAATTCGTTCCAGGACATCAGCTTTTCCAACGCACAGAAGTCTTCTGTATTCCTGGAACTAAGTTCTTTGTCAGGAGCGAACTCAAAGAAAGATATAATGTGTCATTCAATTACACATTATATAATGTTTTCGACCCAGAAGAAGGCTTCTTCCCAGAAGCAATGGAGGAGGAAGAAGAGGAGGAGGAAATACAAGACTCTATCCAAGAAGAGTCCTCCGAATTCACACCAGAAGACTAACAATTTTCCGAATAAAAACTTCATTTATACTAAACATCTTCGGGGCTAGAGGGCGCAACGCGCCTGGAAGCCCCACTCACCTGACCTAAATGTGATGTGTTTGTAACAGATGATAAAGAATGATCAAAAAGAACTAACTTGTTAATATATCTCGTATTATATAAACATATGTTTTGCTAAGTAATGTAAGATATATCCGTCTCAGACACATAATCCATACATATTTTTTTAATTTTCAGATTTTTTTCTGAATAGGAAATATGTAGTTGAGATCATTGTGTATGAACCTAATACAAGCAAAAATACTATCCTAACCGAATACACTAAATCAGATGTAATATGAAGAAGATTTACTTTACCTATGCTTAATGAGCAAATTAAAGTATCAGAATCTGGTGTTATTTCATATTGTAGTACCGTATGCAAATTTTCCCAAGGAATTAATTTTATCACAAAGAATCCTTCAAAACTTGTTCGGCACCTCTCAATTCCTACATGTGCGAGACTTCCCAATAAAGGTAGTCCCACGAAGATCTAAACGACAGATTTCCAAATAAATAAGATAAATAGAATCAGTAGGCTCCAGATATGAATGATATGATCTTAGTTTGAAAAGTTACTATAAGAATAAAAAGATTTGTGAATTACGTTTTAATTTCAATAATTTTTATCAATTAATCATAGATATAAAAAAAAAAAAAAAAAAGGTAGTGGGGCCTCCAGGCGCGTTGCGCCCTCTAGCCCTGAAGTTTTTTTTTTCTTGGGATGGGCCTCCAGGCACTTCGTGCCCTCTAGCCCATAAAAAATTTTTGAGAGTCGTCGCCGTTGACTTTTTTTGTAGAGCACTCAAAATAGTATAACTTTGTCCGGACAAGTAAGGATCTATCGTCGCTACAGGAAAAGTTACGGGCGTTCCAAGGAAGTATACTTTGAGAAGCCTTTTCTCCCTTATAGAATGAGATAGGACGGTTATTTTACAAAACTGACAACACTTTGACCGAGTAGTTTTTTGAGCTGAACAAAAAGTGTCATATAAACATCTGTCAAAAACCGCTTTTTAACTTCACTTAAAATGCCACGTAAGCTACGTAAGAATATACGTAAGAGGAAGAGAGCATTGAAACATCCAATAGTAAAACTGACACCACAACAACAGTTGCAACAACAAATAATGAATGACCCCACTATGTTGCAACAAATGTCAAGCAATCCTATGCTTTTAAACCGAGTTCTTGGTGCACAGAGTGGAGGTTTAAGAGCGGCACTTTTAGCGAAAATGGCAGGCTATGGTGGAGCTGCAGACGGAACAGCTTATAACCCTCAAAGTCAAATGAATTTGAGTTCACTCAAAAATCAAATAACAGATGTCAAAAAGTCAAACATAGACATACAGAAACAAATAAGTGAAAACGAAAAGAAACTAGAATATGACAGACAGACAAAGAAACTCAATGAGTTAAACGTAGAGAAAAAGAAGAAAGAAGAACAACTGAAAGAACTAAGTACAGAGGAATATGCGAAAAAAGTGTCAGAAAAAGCAGCAGAAGTAGCAAAAATGGAACAAGATGTCATAAATTTGAAAAACCATACTACTCAATATAAAGTACTGAAAGATGAAGAGATAAAACAAAAAGCCCTGAAGACATATATGGATAGCGATGAGTATAAAAAAGAAGTTGAAGCAAATGTAAAGGCAGAAAAACTTTTACAGTTGCAAAACCAAACCGTACAGTATGAAAACTTAGCACAAGAAAGTAAAAATAACGACGCAGCCATGCAAAAGGCAATGAAAAGCGCAGATATTATAAAAGCTAATAATGACTGGTTAGATGCCCAAGCCAACGCTAAAGCAGCCCAACTTATAGGGTCAATAAGGACAAAAATACAAGCGGATGAAGACAGTTCAAATGAAGCTTTAACAAATGCTGACTTTAAGAATGCCTTCGAAGCTCTTCATAGTAAGGTGAAACTAGTGAACGACTTCTCATCTGGAAAGAAACTGAAGTCTGAAGGTTTCGACAACGAGTTAAGAGAAGTAGCACAAAATATGACGAAAATAACAGATGCAGCAACGAGACAGGCAGTTCAAAGTGCCTATGACGCCGTTAGAGCAACTGTTGTGGAAAGTCAAGAAAAAGAGTTACAACAGACCAAAACAGACCTAGTAAATGCTTTCTTAAGAACGAAAAGTCAGGTAGGACACTATGCTGCAGATGGAACATATGTGCCAGCTGGTGGAACTTATATACCAGCTGGTGGAACTTATATACTAGCTAGTGGAACTTATATACCACCAAACCCTCCAAGAGAAGCACCTGCACCAGGACTACCTAAAACATTTACATCGTCACATGGACACAGACACAGGCATGCACCAAAACCAACACAACAACCAACAGTTCAAAATCCAGCACCACAACAACAACCAGCACAACAACCACCTCCAACCAGCACAGCAACCAACAGTTCAAAACCCTGCACAACAACAACCACAACAGAGCAAGGACATAGAAGTAGAGAACAAGGAAACCAAGATTTCTTAAAAATGCTTAAAGAAGACTATGGTTACCCAGATACTCTTGACTTTAGTGACAGATATAAAGAAAGCTATTAGAAAGTTCAAGGAAGGAAATACTGACCCGAACCTATTTAGCTTTATGGTTCAGCACCAAATGGGATATAATTTCAAACCTGGAAAATACAAGCTCGCTAAGGGATATGATTTAATATGCATATCATCCAAATGACATGACTGAATTTACTCCGAGATATTTGGTGTCAGAGCTAAATGACAATTCAACTCTCTTCATGAAAGCGTAAAAAATAGAGACGGAACGAAAGAAGAAAGGTTTATGAGTCCGGATGACTTAGATAGGGAACTTGTTAAAAAACGGTCTCGGAATATATGAAATGCCACCAGATGAGTACAAGAAACTCCACAGGAAGAAGTTCAGATACAACCAGACATGGAAGAAATAGTTCAGCAACAACAGCTAGAAGAGCCTGAAGGAAACGAACAAGTCCCTCCTTTGGAAACTACAGAAATAAATGACGCAAGACTGAAACATTGGGTAAAAGCTTTCCATTCACAAAGATATTGTTGGTAACATGGAAAGAAAACCAGAATGGCTACAAAAACATATATTTGGAAACGAGCTTATTCCTATGGACAAGCTCTGTTTGAAGAGCTTGAACCGGAAACTAGGAAAGAGTCATGCAAACAATACGCGAAGACTCAAATACAAACTATGACAAACTCTTTCTAGGATATAGGTTACCTGAGATGGGCGACCAGAGCCCAAAGGCAAAAAGGACATGGGAAATTTACAACATACTAGGTGAACATGAGGCAAAGATGCTACAACTTGAAGCAGAGGGCAAGTTACAAAAGCGACACAAAGAAAAGAGAAGAGTAGAACAAAGTGAAAGTAGTGAAGAACAAAGTGAAAGTAGTGGCAATGAAGGAAAAAGAAGAGTTAAAAACTCAGCCAGGAAGAAAGTAAAGCTTGGTCCACGTGGTTCTATTATGATATATAAATCCAACTATTCTATATTTTTACCCATATGAAATGTACGCCGCTCAGAATATAACGCCAACAGTTTTGGATGCCATGAATGGAAATGTTTCCGAATGGTATAACGAATGCGACAATGCCATTAGAAGGTCAATAATAGTTCCTGGAACTTACGAATATACAACTGCTGTTTCTTATGGAAACGTAGGTGAGTTTGGTGAAGGTTCTTCAACAACAGTAGATATTGCTTGCGACAGGTTTCATATAATTTCTATTGACAACTCATTCTTATACGTGGAACAAGACATTGAAATAAAACCTTCTGCCAAGTTGTCTGACAAGAAAGGTTGCAATGGAATTTTCTATGTCGGATACCAATATGCTCCAGAAGTTTTCATGGGATATAAGATATATTCTAACTCTGACTTAGTTCAAAACAGTAACATGGGCAAACTATGAATGGTTCGCTTTAAGAAAACTCAGTACAACCACAAGCTAGAGAACAAACAGACAGTATGCAACTATTGAGAAAATAAGAAGACTTGACCTAACGTTCCAGGAGTTTATGTTAACCTTTCTGGTTCAGATGGAAATGCTGTCACTAAAGTAAAACTGAAACTTAGAGTTCCTTTGTCATCTTTCCTCATCTCAGGTTTTTAAGATACTTGCAAACTGGGCAGGAAAAATTTCTATTGAACTTACTCCAAGCAAAAATAACTTAGTCATTGCACCAACGCAAGACCCATTCACTCTTACAGACGTAAAGGGAGCAAATCAAACGTCATTCGCCGAATTTTGCAAAGACAAAGTTGACTTAGACTTTGGTTTCTCAAACCTCAACACTGAAGTAAAGTATTATTTCAATGCTGCTGGAACTGCTTGGGACCCAGTTAGGTTTACATGCGAACAGTTTGAATGCAAGAGAATAGAAAGAGACTTGCAGTCTATATGTTGGACCCAGATATTTCAAATGCTTTAGCTGCAAATATATTGCAGTTCCACTTATGTTCCCTATACACCAAATATCTGTCAAAGACTTTGCAGGTGAAGTTGGAAACCAAAATCCAGGAACCGCAGGTGCAAGAACAGATATTGCTTTAACAACTGCAATGAAACATGCAGATACTATGTTTGTACCGTTCAGACGAACTATAAATGACTATTCTTGTTTCTACAAACCCCGGTATTAAATATCATATAAACATAGATGGCAAATATTATCCAAGAGAAGAATATTCTACAGTTGAGGATATGAGGTCATACAACTTGACATTAGATGCTATGAACTTTAACAACAACTTCACAACAACCATTAACCCTGAAATGCAAAGTTCTATTATGCCATATGTGAAAGTATGGACCCATACAGGAAGTCAAAAAACTCAATATACAAATGGAGACCGTTCAAACTTTTGGCTTGGCATTCCATTTGCTGACTCAGAAGACTTTATGGGTGGTATTTCAACTGTTGGTACTGTACAAATACAATATACTGGTGACAGAGACGGTCCATATGAATTGAAAGCAAAGAAGTTTACAAAACCAATAGCACTTTTCACAGAAGATGCTCTTTTGAAGATTCGTTCGATGAAACCTGCTGGGGCTCCTCAGATTGGCATAACGACAGCTTCCATCGAGCAGATTTTGGCAGCAGGTCAGTAAGTTGTTCTTGAACTGACTTCTCTCCGTCAAATATTGACAGTACGCCAGTTTTGACATAAAATTGTATTATAAACTTACCTTTAGAAATATCTGTAAGTTTTGTTGTTATATTTTTTCTGCTTCAAGAACTTCACCATTTCGGTTATACCAACTTTCTTTGCTTTATGAAAATATTTTGGTTCAGCAAAGACTGCTATTCATAACATTTACCATTGTTTGTATAAAGAACTATTCTGTCAATGTATTTGTATTGTTGTGTGTGTAAACTTTGTTCTGCTTCAATTCGAAGAGATATCCGAATACGTCCATCTTTTTATTCTAAGTAAAATGTCATTTCCGAAAATAGAAGCGTAAGTGTTTCAAAAGGTTTAATGGCGGTGGCAGATGTGAAGTTAAATTCACCAACTCAAACAAACAGTCAAAGTGTTGTTGTCAATGTCAAAGAAAGAGATGTTGAAGTGGGGAAACCATACGAAGACCAAGATGGTATAACAATAGTTCCTGTAAAAGAACCAACATATCCTGAAGTTAGCAGAGACTTAAGTTCTGTTGCAGATATTCGAAATGACTACCAACAACTGAAAGACAAACTTCAAACTCAGGAGAAGATTTGTCAAGCTTTAGGTATAATGTTAAACTTGGTCGAACACAACCGTAAAAGTGAACTCATATGTCATTGCACCTCATGAAGTTTTGAAAGAACTATTGAAACTTTTGACAGAGGCAGACGATATAAACATCAAAGAAATAGAACCCGACGTTAGTTGCTGTGGTGTTTCATATAATGTCATTGACAAGATATACGTTATGAAAGGAGGTGAAACGTTGAACTTAAAAATAGTTTCCCAGACGTTATAAAAATATTTGACGACCACAACATTTCATTAAAATTTATTTGCTAAGTAAATGGCAGAAGACACAATGGTTTATACTATTACGACTAAAAACCCTGAGTCATATAATTCTATAACAACAAACTTACAAAGTCCTCAAGGACGATATTGTAAACTAACTTTAAACACAATGACGACTAAAGCCTGTTTTGCTCTTTTGACACCAGAAGATTTTATTGTTGTGAATGGTAAAAAAATACTCCTTTGAAGATACTTACTCAGATATACCACAAAGGTTTTGTTGACTTATTTAATACTTTAAGGACGAGTGTAACATGTGCTGCAACTAGAGCAGGTTTCATTATGTTTGGATGTCCGACTGAGTTTACTATAAACAATATGAGCTATAATACAAAACTTATATCTGGTTTTTACTACCAACAGTTTCCTATAAGGAAAAGGTGTCATACAAGGAATGTCTGTTCCATTGACTTTAAGCACACCTATTTTATATATTGTTTCAAACTTAGGTTCAAAGTGCTATTCGAATGTCGACAGAAACTACTATGACCAAAAGATACTTATGCGTATAAACAACACTTTCTCTGCTGGTTTGCCTATTGTTCATTCGAATGCAGAGTTTTCAACCTTAGTGAACTCAAACACTTTGGCAAGTATAAACTTAA
Organism: Trichomonas vaginalis G3; assembly: GCF_026262505.1. Classification (NCBI taxonomy): domain Eukaryota; phylum Parabasalia; order Trichomonadida; family Trichomonadidae; genus Trichomonas; species Trichomonas vaginalis. The sequence continues at coordinate 27,723,180 of NC_067203.1, forward strand.
CCTTAGTTGACGCAAACTTTGTTCCTGTAAAACTTTTATGTCCTATGTATTTGTCAATGACGGCAGAAAGTTTCGAATTGGAAGATGCAACTGGTGAAAGTATTGTATTACAAGAACAACTTCAACAACAAATAGCTCAAGAACAACAAATGCAACAAATGCAACAAATAGCTCAAGAATAAAAAAAATATTTTTTTTATTTTTATAAAAATGTACAGAATAGATGTTTCAGATTTTTATGACTTCCAAACATTCAGAAATATGTGTCCATTTCGAGACTATAACAAAGCAGTCGAGAATTTGAAACGTTTAGTCATTTATGTCGACTCTGCCCCAGAATGTTATGTTATGAAAGATGGATGTTGTCTTTAACAACCAAGAGCAACAATAGTTTCAGAACAAGAATGTAAACAGAAACTTAAGAAAATAAAAGTCGTACAAGTTGGCATGAAGATGTTAGATGCTTGGGATATCTTATTGTCAAAGTTAGAAGATTTTTCAGTTCGTGGTATAAAGTTTTATACACCTTCTCCAAACTTCTATTCTATCTTCACTGGATATAAATACGAACAAGTAGAATGGAAAGAAAATGTTATAGAAGCTTGGTTAGACCATGTCAAAGAAATTATATGCAATGGAAACGAAAGAGTCTATGAGTATATCTTATGTTGGTTTGCAAACATCTTACAACATCCAAGTGCTAAAAATGAAACTGCTCTCATTATAATTGGAAAACAAGGAACAGGTAAGAAATACTTTCTTTACAGATATTTTTGTGCAAACTGTTAGAAGGTTATTCGAACCCTAATATGACAAACTTAGAAAACATCTGCGGTAAATTTAACTCTTCAATAGAGAATATGAAACTTATAGTTTGCAATGAACTTCAAAGTATAGATACAACAAAAGTTTTGAACTCAGATCTTTGAAGAGTCTTATAACAGACAAAGTTGGAGTTGTTGAAAGAAAATATAAAGACCAAAGAGGTTTGTGAAAATGTTGCAAATTTCATTATGGTTCAAACAATGCTGTTCCGATGAAGTTAGAAAGTTCTGACAGAAGATATGTAGTTGTCAGAACGTCAGATTCTCATATGCAAGATACAGAATATTTTGACGACTTAGCAGAAACTTTGACATCTGACTTTTACAACCACTTGTTCTCATATTTTATGACATTAGATATTTCAAAGTTCAATCCAAGACAAATTCCACATACCGAAGAGAGACAAACATTGTTAGAAAGCAAACAAGAGTATAATGAACTGTTCATAGATGAAACTGACTTTGAGTGTTTAGATGAAAGGTCATTGTACGATTCGTATAAACAATATTGTCAAGAGTATGGTTATATGACAGCTCTAAACGAACATTCTTGGCAAATGTCAAAAGTCTTTTAGATGTTCAGAATGGTGTATATACAAAGAAAAATTTTTCTGAGTAAATTTTAAAAAAAATATTTTTTTATCCGATAGAAAAGATGACAAAATTCATCTCAGTAAACAAGTACATGTCAGGACTTAAAGAAGAACTAGACCCATTCACATATTTGAATGTTTACTTCTACCATTTTGAAAGTCTTCATTCAGCAAAAGTTTGGAACATCAACAGTTAAGTTTGCTATTGTGACTAAAAATGGTGCGAAATTTGAAGACTTAGACATAGAAGGTTTGTTAGCAGTCAAAGAAAGTTTTGACAGAAGGTTCTCAAAACTCGAAGAAGGCAAAGCATACAAACTTGTTATACCTTATGAACCAAAGAAAGCAGACGACTATGAATATTATGAGTCTAAGATAGTTGAAGTTCAAGGTAAATTGGTAAAAAGATTTTAGAGTCTAAGCCAGTGTTTGCTCCTAAAGAGGAAGAGAACATTGACATTGACCCAGAAATGTTCTAAAAATAAAATTTTATTTACATGTCATATCTCCCCTTCTCTGGAACTGGTTCAGGTTCTTTCTTCTCTTCTTCTACTTTCTTTTCTTTCTTTTCTCTCTTCTTCTTTCTGGTGGAGTTATGTCAAACTTCTCAGAACCATATTTTTGTAAAAGTTCTTTGTCCTTTAATAGCTCTTCTATTCTGTTTTCTATTTCATCTTCAAGAACAGTGCATGTGTCTTCTTTGCATTCTAAGAAGTTTTGTTGGACTTCATCTCTCCAAGAGCGTCATCTCTGTCAACAAGTCTGTCATTGACAAATTTTAAGACTTCTCTGCTTAATGTTTTATGGTTCTTGTCATATTCCCAGAAACAGAACTTTAGAACAAATTCACCTTTCTTGTTTACACTATGTAAGATTTTATGGTCGACAGATGTTTTGCTGTCGAAAAGTTTGTCTCGAATATAGATGGCGAAATCGCTAGACATTTTCTAAAAGATAAAAATTTAATTTTTCTAAAAATATGTTAGAAAAAAAGTTTGCTGACATTGACAAAAAATTTGAGAATGTTTTAAATAAGAACAAGAGGAAGTTAGAAAATGCTCAGATAAAGCCTATACATGACAAGTTCTTATTTGCTCAGAATGGTATAACAGGTCTAATTGCACCACCTGGGTCGGGTAAGACTTTCACTTATCTTAAAATGGCTGCACAACACAAGAACTAGATGAGAAGAACCCATTCTATGAGTTAGTTGTTATTTGTTCGACTTCTGGTCAATTTGACCAAACCGTCAATTCGTTCAAAGATATTATAAAGAAGTCTAAGTTAGTATGTATAAGGATACTGAGTTGTTAGATTGGATAAAGAAGTACCAAAGAAGGGTTTTGAAGTACAATGCTATAAATGAGTATATAAATTCTAAGTTTAAAGACCCAAATGAGGAAATGCAGAAATATTAGAGAAAACACTTCAGAAAAAACAGAAAGAGATAGAATACATTTCGAAGAAATTGCAATCTTACGATTGGAAGACTTACCCTCATAGATGTCTTCTTATCTTAGATGACTTTGCTTCTCATCTTTGTTAAAGAAAAGAGAACAAGATATGTGTCGAATTCTCAAAAGCTCAGACACTTTAACATCTCTGTTGTCATTTGTGTACAGACAGCAAAGAGTTTAAGTAAGGATGTAAAGAGAATACTTACTGACATTGTACTTTTCCCCGGATTGTCC
>NC_067204.1:0-174799 GCF_026262505.1 Trichomonas vaginalis G3
TTCCCAGAAACAGACTTAGAACAAATTCCCCTTTCTGTTACACTATGTAAAGATTTTTATTGGTCGACAGCTGTTTTGGCCTGTCCGAAAAGCTTGTCTCGAATATAGATGGCGAAAATTCGCTAGACATTTCCTAAAAGATAAAAATTTTTAATTTTTCTAAAAAACTATGTTAGAAAAAAAAGTTTGCCTGACATGACAAAATATTGAGAATGTTTTTAAATAAAACAAGAGGAATTGGAAAAATGCTCAGATAAAACCATACATGACAAGTTCTTATTTGCTTCAGAATGGGATAACAGTCTAATCGCACCACCTGGTCGGGTAAGACTTTCCTTATCTTAAACATGCGCTGACAACAACAAGAACTAGATGAGAGAAACCCATTCTATGGAGTTAGTAGTCATTTGTAGTACTTCTCTGGTCACTTTGACCAAACCGTCAATTCGTTCAAAGATATTATAAAAAAGTCTAATTAGTATTGTATAAAAGACTCTGAGTTGTTAGATTGGCATAAAGAAAGTACCAAAGAAGAGTTTTTGAAGCACCAATGCCTATATAATGAGTATAATTAAATTCTAATTTAAAGACCCCAAATGAGGAAATTGCAGGAGAATTATTAGAGAAGAAACACTTCAGAAAACAAACCAGAAAGAAGATGAGTATTTTCGAGAAATTGCAATCTTACGATGGAAGATTTACCCTCACAGATGTCTTCTTATCATAGATGGACTTTGCTTCTCATGCCTTTGTAAAGATACAGAGAACAAGTACATGTGTCGAATTCTTAAGAAGCTCAGACATTTAAACATCTAGTTGTCAATTGTGTACAGACAGCCAAGAGTTTATAGTAAGGATGTAAAAGAATACTTACTGATATCATACTTTTTCCCGGATTTTCGAAGACGATTTCATGGAACTTATGAAGAGTCCATGGCAGGTAAGTTTGACTAGACATGAACTATGGGAGAGGTACAAAGTCATACACAAGACCCTCATACTTCTTTTCAGAATTCATATCTACGCAAACATAAGTTCAAATTGTTTTCAAGACAAGTTGAAATGTAAGATTTTTAGTCTTAGTCTGTTGTGGTGCTGGGGCTGTCGGTTCTTCTGCTTTGGAAACATTCAGGAAGAGTTCGTTCCAGTTGTCCGTTTGTGTCCTGTCGGAAGGAAGAGTTCTTCCAGTTGTCAAGAAATTTTTTCCTGTCGGAAGAAAAACTTTCCTGTCGGAAGGAAGAACTTTTTCTGAAGGTCGGCAAAAAGTTCTCAATTTTCGAAAATTGTGAATGGTTTAACGGACGGACAACAGAAAAAAATTTTCTGGTCAGAAGAAAAACTTTTCCTGTCGGAAGAAAACTTTCGGTCGGAAGGACATTGGACTGAAATGCCAGAAGGAAAAACTTTTCTGTCGGATGGAAGGACTCGGAATGTCGGATGGAAGGACTCGGAATGCCATTGAAGGACTCGGACAAGACAATTTACCATCTAGAGCTACATGAGCCATCTTTGGTGTCAAGCTTGAAAAATAAATGGTTCATTTACTCTTCTTCTTTTGAAGTGTTCAAAATACTCTGTTATCTTTCCTTCAGTAGCGGTAAATCTTCTTTGAATGTAAGTATTGTACAACCTTTCATATCATAGTGTGTTTGAGGTAACGTATCTTGAAACTATCTGTTTCACATCTTCATTCGGTGTCATTGAATCGGTAAGTTTTCGCGATAGAACAATTTCTGTCAGATTTGTAAATCTTAGCAAGGTCGTAAAAGCTTTTGTTGTTCTTCTGACTAAATGCAACATAACCATATCTCTGTCTTCTTTCATTTTCATCTCTTCAGTGTAAATCATATACTTATAGTCTTTTCCTTTCCTTTTGGTACCGAACGTGGTATTCTTTTCTGTATGTTTTTGTCTTTTGCTTCAAGCTTGTTCTCTAGCTCTTCACGTTCTTGTCTATGAATTTCATCTAACATCATTGAAAATATAACAACATAGCGAGGTGAAGCCCACATTGGCAAACAGCATTTAAAGAAGTCTATGTACATACCAACCTCTCAAACTCATTTGGCAAATTTTGACGATTTTTCGTACGGAAATACTCGACCCGCGGTTTTCCGCCGGTCGCAAACATATGAGGAAATTCTTCTAAAAGTTCTTTTGTCTTTGGTTTTTCAAACCAATGACGTGCTTGCTTTGTAGAACGAAGAGCATTCAAATACTTGCATTTGGTACATGTTCATCTTTTGACCGAAACGAATGAGACGTAACTGTTTTGTTAACTGTATGTACTCGTATTCTTCATTTTATATCTTCATGAACGATAGCAGTTGTTGTGTTCATCTGTTGTTGTCATATCTGTCTTTACATACAAAATAAAAAAAATTTTATAAAAACAAACGCTATTTTTTTATCTTGTATAAAAGACCAAAAATAAACGCTTTCACATGTATTTTTCAGCAACTTCGTCAAATACTTTATAGCTTTGTCGATCTCATCTACTTCAAACGTTTTCTTTAACCTCTCGTGGAGCACCATACATTTCTCAAACTTTTCAGTAGTTCTGTTTCAGCAGCTTCTCATATCGTTTAAACGAACACAACCTTAACTCTATTGACTATACTGTCATATCTTTCAGTTATATTAAGTTTCTTCCTATCTTATATCTTTTTGTATTTGAAGTCCTTCGGTTTCTGAACGATGTAAAGTAAAGCCTTCACTGCAACGTTCCGTATCGAATGAACCATATGTTATGAAATTATATCAACCAACTGGGTCAATCCAGAACAAAACTACTGTATAAGACTTTTGTCTATAAGATATGTCTTGTTCATAGAATCTTAACCGTATCATAAGCTCAGGATTTCTTGTCAAATTTTCTGAGTAGAAGCATTTCTAACCCAGTCGTGGGATGTTTTTCTTTTCAGATATGTTAGAATGTCTGACAAAGAATATTTTTTTGTATTTCTTTGAGTACTTACGTTTAAATCACCTATTCTAACTATTTTGGTCTCATTGTCTATCTTTTTAACTGTTTCAAACTCAACCTTTAACATTTACTGTTCTTACATACAAAATAAAAAAAAATATTTTAAAAAAACTAACGTTGTTTTTTTAAAATATTTTTTTTTATTTTGTATGTAAGAACAGTAAATGTTAAAGGTTGAGTTTGAAACAGTTAAAAAGATAGACAATGAGACCAAAATAAGTTAAATAGGTGATTTAAACGTAAGATACTCAAAGAAATACAAAAAATATTCTTTGTCAGACATTCTAACACTATCTGAAAAGAAAACATCCCACGACTGGGTTAGAAATGCTTCTACTCAGAAAATTTTGACAAGAAATCCTGAGCTTATGATATCGGTAAGATTCTATGGAACAAGAGCATATCTTTATAGACAAAAGTCTTATACCAGTAGTTTTTTGTTCTGATTGACCCAGTTGTTGGATATAATTTCATAACATATGGTTCATTCGATACGGAACGTTTGCAGTGAAGGCTTACTTTACATCGTTCAGAACCGAAGGACTTCAATACCAAAAAGATATAAGATAGGAAGAACATTTAATATAACTCAAAGATATGACAGTATAGTCAATAGAGGTTAAGGTTGTGTTTCGTTAACGATAAGAGAGCTGCTGAAACAGAACTAACTTGAAAAGTTTGAGAAAATGTATGGTGCTCCCACGAGAGGTAAAAGAAACGATTTGAAGTAGGATGAGATCGACAAAGCTATAAAAGTATTTGACGAAGTTGCTGAAAAATACATGTAAGCGTTTATTTTTTGGTCTTTTATACAAGATAAAAAAATAGCGTTTGTTTTTATAAAATATTTTTTTTTATTTTGTATGTAAAGACAGATATGACAACAACAGAGAACACAACAAACTTGCTATCGTTTCATGAAGAATAAATGAAGAATACGAGTACATAACAGTATAATACAAACAGTTACTGTCTCATTCGTCGGTCAAAGATGACATGTACCAAAATGAAAGTATTTGAATGCTCTTCGTTCTACAAAGCAAGCACGTCATTGGTTTGAAAACCAACAGACAAAAGAACTTTTAGAAGTAATTTCCTCATATGTTTGCGACTGCGGAAACCGCGGGTCGAGATTCCGTACGAAAATCGTCAAAATTTGCCAAATGGTTTGAGAGGTTGGTATGTACATAGACTTCTTGTAATGCTGTTGCAATGTGGGGCTTCACCTCGCTATGCTTGTTATATTTTCATGATGTTAGATGAATTCATAGACAAGAAGTGAAGAGCTAGAGAACAAGCTTGAAGCAAAAGAGACAAAAACATACAGAAAAGAATACCACGTTCGGTACCAAAAGGAAAGGAAAAGAACTATAAGTATATGATTTACACTGAAGAGATGGAAAATGAAGAAGACAGAGATATGGTTATGTTGCAATTTAGTCAGAAGAACAACAAAAGCTTTTACGACCTTGCTAAGATTTACAAATCTGACAGAATTGGTTTCTATTCGCGAAAACTTACGATTTCAATGACACCGAATGAAGATGTGAAACAGATAGTTCAAGATACGTTACCTCAAACACACTATGATATGAAAGTTGTACAATACTTACATTCAAAGAAGATTTACGCTACTGAAGGAAAAGATAACAGAGTATTTTGACAACTTCAAAGAAGAAGGAGTAAATGACGCATTATTTTTCAAGCTTGACACAAAGATGGGCTCATGTAGTCTTAGATGGTAAATTGTCTTGTCCGAGTCGCTTCTGGATTCCGAGTCCTTCCATCCGACAGGAAAAAAATTCCCGACAACTGGAAAAAATTTCCCGACCAACTGAAAAGTTTTTCTTCCAACAGGAAAAAAATTTCCTTTCCACTGGAAAAATTTTCCTTCCAACTGGAAAAAAATTTTCCTTCCGACAGGAAAAATTTTTCCTGTTGTTCGTCCGTAAACCATTCAAATTTTCGAAAATTTTAGAGAACTTTTTGGCCGACTTCAGGAAAAATTTTTTTTCGACAGGAAAAAATTTTTCTTTCGACAGGAAAAGTTTTTCTTTCCGACAGGAAAAGTCCTTCCTTCCGACAGGACCCAAACGGATGGCTGACGTTCCTCTTCCTGAATGTCTTCCAAAGCCAGAAGAACGACAGCCCCAGCACCACAACAGACTAAGACTCAAACACTTACATTTTTACGCTTGACTTTTTACAATTTGAACTTTGTTTGCGTAGATATGAATTCTGAAAGGAGTATGAGGGTCTTGTATGACTTGTACTTCTCCATAGTTCATGTCTGTCAAACTTACCTGCCATGGACTCTTTCATAAGTTCCATGAAATCGTCTTCGGACAATCCGGGGAAAAGTATAATATCAGTAAGTATTCTCTTTACAACCTTACTTAAACTCTTGGTGTCTGTACACAAATGACAACTGAGATGTTAAAGTGTCTGAGCTTCTTAAGAATTCGACACATGTCTTGTTCTCTATTCTTTACAAAGGATGAGAAGCAAAGTCATCTAAGATAAGAAGACATCTGTGAGGGTAAGTCTTCCAATCGTAAGATTGCAATTTCTTCGAAAGGTACTCAATCTCTTTCTGTTTGTTTCTGAAGTGTTTTCTTCTCTAATATTCTCTGCATTTCCTCATTTGGGTCTTTAAACTTAGAATTTATATACTCATTTATAGCATTGTACTTCAAACTCTTCTTTGGTACTTCTTTATCCAATCTAATAACTCAGAGTCTTTTTATAGATACTAACTTAGACTTTTTTATATCTTTGAACGAAATTGACGGTTTGGTCAAATTGACCAGAAGTACTACAAATGACTACTAACTATTAGATGGGTTCTTCTCATCTAGTTCTTTGTTGTTGTGCAGCCATTTTAAGATTAAGTGAAAGTCTTACCCGACCCAGGTGGTGCGATTAGACCTGTTATACCATTCTAGCAAATAAGAACTTGTCATGTATGGGTTTTATCTGAGCATTTTCCAACTTCCTCTTGTTCTTATTTAAAACATTTCTCAAATTTTCTGTCAATGTCAGCAAACTTTTTTTCTAACATATTTTTAGAAAATTAAAAATTTTATCTTTTACAAAATGTCTAGCGATTTTCGCTATCTATATTCGAGACAAGCTTTTCGACAGCAAAACATCTGTCGACCATAAAATCTTACATAGGTAAACAAGAAAGGGGAATTTGTTCTAAAGTTCTGTTTCTGGGAATATGACAAGAACCATAAAACCTTAAGCAGAGAACTTAAAATTTGTCAATGACAGACTTGTTGACAGATGATGACGCCTCTTGGAGAGAATGAAGTCCAACAAAACTTCTTAGAATGCAAAGAAGACACATGCGCTGTTCTTGAAAATGAAATAGAAAACAGAATAGAAGAGCTATTAAATGACAAAGCACTTTTTACAAAAATATTTCTGAGAAGTTTGACATAACTCCACCAGAAAAGAAGAAGAAGAAAGAAAAGAAGTAGAAGAGAAGGAAAGAACCAGTTCCAGAAAAAAAGAAATTTGACATGTAAAAATAAAATTTTTATTTTAGAACATTTCTGGGTCAATGTCAATGTTCTCTTCCTCTTTAGGAGCAAACACCGGCTTAGACTCTAAAATCTTTACCCAATTTACCTTGAACTTCTACAACTTTAGACTCATAATATTCATAGTCGTCTGCTTTCTTTGGTTCATAAGGTATAACAAGTTTGTATGCTTTGCCTTCTTTAAGGTTTGAAAACCTTCTGTCAAAACTTTCTTTGACTGTTAACAAACCTTCTATGTCTAAGTCTTCAAATTTCGCACCATTTTTTAGTCACAATAGCAAACTTAACTGGTTCGATGTTCCAAACTTTGTCAAATGTAGACTTTTCAAAATGGTAGAAGTAAACATTCAAATATGTGAATGGGTCTAGTTTCTTCTTTAAGTCCTGACATTACTTGTTGACTGAGATGAATTTCGTCATCTTTTCTATCGGATAAAAAAAAAAATATTTTTTTTTTTAAATTTACTCAGAAAATTTTTCTTTGTATATACACCATTCTGTACGTCTAAAAGACTTTTGACATTTGCCAAGAAGTTCGTTTAGACGCTGTCATATAACCATACTCTGACAATATTGTTATATACGAATCGTACATGACCTTTCATCTAAACACTCAAAGTCAGTTTCATCTATGAACAGTTCATATACACTCTTGTTTGCTTCTAACAATGTTTGTTCTCTCTTCGGTATGTGGAATTTGTCTTGGATTGAACTTAGAAATATCTAATGTCATGAAATATGAGAACAAGTGTTGTAAAAGTCAGATGTCAAAGTTTCTGCTAAGTCGTCAAAATATTTGTATCTTGCATATGAGAATCTGACGTTCTGACAACTACATATCTTCTGTCAGAACTTTCTAACTTCATCGGAACGGCGTTGTTTGAAACCATGACGAAGTTTTGCAACATTTTCACAAACTCTTTGGTCTCTATACTTTCTTTCAACAACTCCAACTTTGTCTGTTATAAGACTCTTCAAAGCATCTGAGTTCAAAACCTTTGTTGTATCTATACTTTGAAGTTCGTTACATACTATAAGTTTCATATTCTCTATTGAAGAGTTAAATTTACCGCAGATGTTTTCTAATTTGTCATATTCGGGTTCGAATAGCCCTCTAACAGTTTGCATAAGATATCTGTAAAGAAAGTGTTTCTTACCTGTTCCTTGTTTTCCAATTATGATGAGAGCAGTTTCATTTTTAGCACTTGGATGTTTGTAGATGTTTGCAACCAACATAAGATATACTCATAGACTCTTTCGTTTCCATTGCATATAATTTCTTTGACATTGGTCTAACCAAGCTTCTATAACATTTTCTTTCCATTCTACTTGTTCGTATTTATATCCAGTGAAGATAGAATAGAAGTTTGAGTAGATGGTGTATAGAACTTTTACCACGAACTGAAAAATCTTCTAACTTTGACAATAAGATATCCCAAGCATCTAACATCTTCATGCCAACTTGTACGACTTTTATTTTCTTAAGTTTCTGTTTACATTCTTGTTCTGAAACTATTGTCGCTTTTAGGTTTGTTAAAGACTACATCCCATTCTTTCATAACATAACATTCTGGGGCAGAGTCAACATAAATGACTAAACGTTTTCAAATTCTCGACTGCTTTGTTATAGCTCTAAATGGACACATATTTCTGAACGCTTGGAAGTCATAAAAATCTGAAACGTCTATTCTGTACATTTTTATAAAATAAAAAAAATAAATATTTTTTTTTATTCTTGACTTTGTTGTGCATTTGTTCCATTTGTTGCATTTGTTGTTCTTGAGCTATTTGTTGTTGAAGTTGTTCTTGTAGTACAATACTTTCACCAGTTGCATCTTCCAATTTCGAAAACTTTCTGCCGTCATTGACAAATACATAGGACATAAAGTTTTACAGGAACAAAGTTTGCGTCAACTAAGGTTAAGTTTTTATGTTTGCCAAAGTGTTTGAGTTCACTAAAGCTGAAAACTCTGCATTCGAATGAACAATAGGCAAACCAGCAGAGAAAGTGTTGTTTATACGCATGAGTATCTTTTGGTCATAGTAGTTTCTGTCGACATTTCGAATAGCACTTTGAACCTAAGTTTGAAACAATATATAAAATAGGTGTACTTAAAGTCAATGAACAGACAAACCTTGTATGACACCTTTTTCCTGTTATAGAAACTGTTGGTAGTAAAAACCAGATATAAGTTTGTATTATTACTCATATCGTTTATACTAAACTCAGTCGGACATCCAAACATAATGAAACCTGTCTAATAGTTTGCAGCACATGTTACATCCGTCCTTAAAGTATTAAATAAGTCAACAAAACCTGTTGGTGGTATATCTGAGTAAGTATCTTCAAAGGAGTATTTTTTTACCATTCACAACAATAAAATCTTCTGGTGTCAAAAGAGCAAAACAGCTTTAGTCGTCATCGTGTTTTAAGGTCAGTTTACAATATCGTCCTTGAGGACTTTGTAAGTTTGTTGTTATAGAATTATATGACTCAGGGTTTTAGTCGTAATAGTATAAACCACTATGTCTTCTGCCATTTACATATATTTAAAAGTTTTTCTGAAAGTGGAGAAGAACTTCATCTAAACTTTCACATGGCGTTTCTTGAAGTTCTCTGTCTAAGAAGTTCAAATATTTTGTAAAGACATAGAACTTTCCTTTGTCTACACGAACAAACAAAACAGGTCTTTCATATCGTTCAAAAGTGTGTGTAAAGTCCTTTACATGAAATAAGTCTATATTGTTTTTCTTCAAACATCTTTCAAGAAGTTTTGACATTTTTACTTAGCAAACAAACTTTAAAAGAATGTTGTGGTCGTCAAATATTTTTATGACGTCTGGGAAACTATATTTTAAGTTCAACGTTTCACCTCCTTTCATAACGTATTTCTTGTCAATGACATTATATGAAAACACCACAGCAAGCAATGTCGGGTTCTATTTCTTTGATGTTTATATCGTCTGCCTCTGTCAAAAGTTTCAATAGTTCTTTCAAAACTTCATGAGGTGCGATGACATTATGAGTTCACTTTTACAGGGTTTGTGCTCAACCAAGTTTAACATTTATACCTAAAGCTTGACAAATCTCTCCTGAGTTTTAAGTTTTGTCTTTAAGTTGTTGGTAGTCGTTCGAATATCTGCAACAGAACTTAAGTCTCTGCTAACTTCAGGATATGTTGGTTGTTCTTTTACAGGAACTATTGTTATACCATTTTCGTCTTCGTATGGTCCCCACTTCAACATCTCTGTCTTTGACATTGACAACAACACTTTGACTGTTTGTTGAGTTGGTGAATTTAACTTCACATCTGCCACCCCATTAAACCTTTTGAAACACTTACGCTCTATTTTTCGGAATGACATTTTACTTAGAATAAAAAGATGGACGTATTTGAGTATCTCTTCGAATTGAAGCAAAACAAAGTTTACACACACAAACAATACAAGTTCATTGACAGAGTAGTTCTTTACACAAACAATGAAATGTTATAGAATAGCAGTCTTTGCTGAACCAAAATATTTTCATAAAGCAAGAAAGTTGGTATAACCGAGATGGTGAAAGTTTCTTGACGTTGACAAAAATATAACAACAAAACTGACCGAATTTCTAAAGGTAAGTTTTTAATAAATATTATTATCAAAACTGGCGTACTGTCAATATTTGACGGAGAGAAGTCAGTTCAAGAACAACTTACTGACTGCTGCCAAAATCTGCTCGATGGAAGCTGTCGTTATACCAATCTGAGGGAGCCCCAGCAGGTTTCATCGAACGAATTATTCAAAAGAGCATCTTCCGTGAAAAGTGCTATTGGTTTTGTAAACTTCTTTGCTTTCAATTCATCTGGACCGTCTCTGTCACCAGTATATTGTATTTAAACTGTACCAACAGTTGAAATACCACCCATAAAGTCTTCTGAGTCAGCAAATGGAATGCAAGCCAAAAGTTTGAACGGTCTCCATTTATATTGAGTTTTTTGAGCTCCTGTATGAGTCCATACTTTCACATATGGCATAATGAAAACTTTGCATTTCAGGGTTAATGGTTGTTGTGAAGTTGTTGTTAAAGTTCATAGCATCTAATGTCAAGTTGTATGACCTCATCATCCTCAACTGTAGAATATTCTTCTCTTGGATAATATTTGCCATCTATGTTTATATGATATTTAATACCAGGGTTGTAGAAACAAGAATAGTCATTTATAGTTCGTCTGAACAGTACAACATAGTATCTGCATGTTTCATTGCAGTTGTTAAAGCAATATCTGTTCTTGCACCTGGGTCAGCACTTTGGTTTCCAACTTCACCTGCAAAGTCTTTGACAGATATTTGGTGTATAGGGAAAAAGTGGAACTGCAATATATTTGGCAGCTAAAGCATTTGAAATATCTGGGTCAACATATAGACTGCAAGTCTGCTTTCTATTCTCTTGCATTCAAACTTTTCGCATGTGAACTTAACTGGGTCCAAGCAGTTCCAGCAGCATTGAAATAATAGTTTTACTTCAGTGTTGAGGTTTGAGAAACCAAGTTTAGGTCAACTTTGTCTTTGCAAAAGTCACAGAACTTGGCTCCACCAGTTCCAGCTACAGCAATGCTGAATGGGTCTTGTGTTGGTGCAATGCTAAGTTATTTTTGCTTGGAGTAAGTTCGATAGAAATTTTTCCTGCCCAGTTTGGCAAGTATCTTAAAAACCTGAAGATGAGGAAAGATGACAAAGGAACTCTAAGTTTCAATTTTACTTTGGTTACTGCATTTCCATCTGAACCAGAAAGGTTAACATAAATCCTGGAACGTTAGGGTCAAGTCTTCTTATTTTCTCAATAGTTGCATACTGGTTGTTTGTTCTCTAGCTTGTGGTTGTACTGAGTTTCTCAAAGCGAACATATAGTTTGCCCATGTACTGTTGAACTAAGTCAGAGTTAGAATATATCTTATATCCCATGAAAACTTCTGGAGCATATTGGTATCCGACATAGAAAATTCCATTGCAACCTTTCTTGTCAGACATCTTGGCAGAAGGTTTTATTTCAATGTCTTGTTCCACGTATAAGAAAGAGTTGTCAATAGAAATTATATGAAACCTGTCGCAAGCAATATCTACTGTGTTGAAGAACCTTCTCCAAACTCACCTACGTTTCCATAAGAAAACAGCAGTTGTATATTCGTAAGTTCCAGGAACTATTTCTGACCTTCTAATGGCATTGTCGCATTCGTTATACCATTCGGAAACATTTCCATTCATGGCATCCAAAACTGTTGGCGTTATATTCTGAGCGGCGTACATTTCATATGGGTAAAAATATAGAATAGTTGTCAAGTTCTTCTTCGTATATGTTTTGTAAAGACTTTGTCATGAACTTCATCGTCTATGTTTTGTCAAGTTCTTCATCGTAAAGACTTTCTCATGAACTTTCTTGTCTATGTTTTGTAAAGACTTTGTCATGAACTTTCTTGTCTATGTTTTGTAAAGACTTTGTCATGAACTTTCTTGTCAATGTTTTGTAAAGACTTTGTCATGAACTTTCTTGTCTATGTTTTGTAAAGACTTTGTCATGAACTTTCTTGTCAATGTTTTGTAAAGTTCTTCATCGTAAAGACTTTGTCATGAACTTTCTTGTCTATGTTTTGTAAAGACTTTGTTGAGACTTCTTCGTCAATGTTTTGTAAAGACTTTCTCATGAACTTTCTTGTCAATGTTTTGTAAATGTTTTGTCATGAACTTTCTTGTCTATGTTTTGTAAAGACTTTGTCATGAACTTTCTTGTCAATGTTTTGTAAATGTTTTGTCATGAACTTTCTTGTCAATGTTTTGTAAATGTTTTGTCATGATTTCTTGTCAATGTTTTTGTAAAGTTCTTCATCGTAAAGACTTTGTAAAGTTCTTCATCGTATATGCTTTGTTGAGACTTCTTCGTCAATGTTTTGTAAAGACTTTCTCATGAACTTTCTTGTCAATGTTTTGTAAATGTTTTGTCATGAACTTTCTTGTCTATGTTTTGTAAAGACTTTGTCATGAACTTTCTTGTCAATGTTTTGTAAAGTTCTTCATCGTAAAGACTTTCTCATGAACTTTCTTGTCTATGTTTTGTAAAGACTTTGTTGAGACTTCTTCGTCAATGTTTTGTAAAGACTTTCTCATGAACTTTCTTGTCAATGTTTTGTAAATGTTTTGTCATGAACTTTCTTGTCAATGTTTTGTAAATGTTTTGTCATGAACTTTCTTGTCAATGTTTTGTAAAGACTTTGTCATGAACTTTCTTGTCAATGTTTTGTAAAGACTTTGTCATGAACTTTCTTGTCAATGTTTTGTAAAGACTTTGTCATGAACTTTCTTGTCAATGTTTTGTAAATGTTTTTGTCATGAAACTTTCTTGTCTATGTTTTGTAAAGACTTTGTCATGAACTTTCTTGTCAATGTTTTGTAAATGTTTTGTCATGAACTTTCTTGTCAATGTTTTGTAAAGACTTTGTCATGAACTTTCTTGTCAATGTTTTGTAAATGTTTGTTCATGAACTTTCTGTTCAATGTTTTGTAAATGTTTTGTCATGAACTTTCTTGTCAATGTTTTGTAAAGTTCTTCATCGTAAAGACTTTGTAAAGTTCTTCATCATATTGCTTTGTTGAGACTTCTTCGTCAATGTTTTGTAAAGACTTTCTCATGAACTTTCTTGTCAATGTTTTGTAAATGTTTTGTCATGAACTTTCTTGTCTATGTTTGTAAAGACTTTGTCATGAACTTTCTTGTCAATGTTTTGTAAATGTTTTGTCATGAACTTTCTTGTCAATGTTTTGTAAATTTTTGTCATGAACTTTCTTGTCAATGTTTTGTAAAGTTCTTCATCGTAAAGACTTTGTAAAGTTCTTCATCGTATATGCTTTGTTGAGACTTCTTTCGTCAATGTTTTTGTAAAGACTTTCTCATGAACTTTCTTGTCAATGTTTTGTAAAGTTCTTCATCGTAAAGACTTTGTAAAGTTCTTCATCGTATATGCTTTGTTGAGACTTCTTCGTCAATGTTTTGTAAAGACTTTCTCATGAACTTTCTTGTCAATGTTTTGTAAATGTTTTGTCATGAACTTTCTTGTCTATGTTTTGTAAAGACTTTTGTCATGAACTTTCTTGTCAATGTTTTTGTAAAGTTCTT
This sequence comes from Trichomonas vaginalis G3, assembly GCF_026262505.1. Taxonomy (NCBI): domain Eukaryota; phylum Parabasalia; order Trichomonadida; family Trichomonadidae; genus Trichomonas; species Trichomonas vaginalis. The sequence goes on from NC_067204.1 coordinate 13,682, forward strand.
CATCGTAAAGACTTTCTCATGAACTTTCTTGTCAATGTTTTGTAAATGTTTTGTCATGAACTTTCTTGTCAATGTTTTGTAAAGACTTTGTCATGAACTTTCTTGTCTATGTTTTGTAAATGTTTTGTCATGAACTTTCTTGTCAATGTTTTGTAAAGACTTTGTCATGAACTTTCTTGTCAATGTTTTGTAAATGTTTTGTCATGAACTTTCTTGTCAATGTTTTGTAAATGTTTTGTCATGAACTTTCTTGTCAATGTTTTGTAAAGTTCTTCATCGTAAAGACTTTGTAAAGTTCTTCATCGTATATGCTTTGTTGAGACTTCTTCGTCAATGTTTTGTAAAGACTTTCTCATGAACTTTCTTGTCAATGTTTTGTAAAGTTCTTCATCGTAAAGACTTTGTAAAGTTCTTCATCGTATATGCTTTGTTGAGACTTCTTCGTCAATGTTTTGTAAAGACTTTCTCATGAACTTTCTTGTCAATGTTTTGTAAATGTTTTGTCATGAACTTTCTTGTCTATGTTTTGTAAAGACTTTGTCATGAACTTTCTTGTCAATGTTTTGTAAAGACTTTGTCATGAACTTTCTTGTCAATGTTTTGTAAATGTTTTTCATGAACTTTCTTTGTCAAATGTTTTGTAAATGTTTGTATAACTTTCTTGTCATGTTTGTAAAGTTTTGTCATGAACTTTCTTGTCAATGTTTTGTAAATGTTTTGTCATGAACTTTCTTGTCTATGTTTTGTAAAGACTTTGTCATGAACTTTCTTGTCAATGTTTTGTAAATGTTTTGTCATGAACTTTCTTGTCAATGTTTTGTAAATGTTTTGTCATGAACTTTCTTGTCAATGTTTTGTAAATGTTTTGTCATGAACTTTCTTGTCAATGTTTTGTAAAGACTTTGTCATGAACTTTCTTGTCAATGTTTTGTAAATGTTTTGTCATGAACTTTCTTGTCAATGTTTTTAAATGTTTTGTCATGAACTTTCTTGTCAATGTTTTGTAAAGTTCTTCATCGTAAAGACTTTTGTAAAGTTCTTCATCGTATATGCTTTGTTGAGACTTCTTCGTCAATGTTTTGTAAAGAACTTTCTCATGAACTTTCTTGTCAATGTTTTGTAAATGTTTTGTCATGAACTTTCTTGTCTATGTTTTGTAAAGACTTTGTCATGAACTTTCTTGTCAATGTTTTGTAAAGTTCTTCATCGTAAAGACTTTGTAAAGTTCTTCATCGTATATGCTTTGTTGAGACTTCTTCGTCAATGTTTTGTAAAGACTTTCTCATGAACTTTCTTGTCAATGTTTTGTAAATGTTTTTGTCATGAACTTTCTTGTCTATGTTTTGTAAAGACTTTGTCATGAACTTTCTTTGTCAATGTTTTTTAAAGACTTTGTCATGAACTTTCTTGTCAATGTTTTGTAAATGTTTTGTCATGAACTTTCTTGTCAATGTTTTGTAAATGTTTTGTCATGAACTTTCTTGTCAATGTTTTGTAAAGACTTTGTCATGAACTTTCTTGTCTATGTTTTGTAAAGACTTTGTCATGAACTTTCTTGTCAATGTTTTGTAAAGACTTTGTCATGAACTTTCTTGTCAATGTTTTGTAAAGACTTTGTCATGAACTTTTCTTGTCAATGTTTTGTAAATTTTTGTCATGAACTTTCTTGTCAATGTTTTGTAAATGTTTTGTCATGAACTTTCTTGTCAATGTTTTGTAAATGTTTTGTCATGAACTTTCTTGTCAATGTTTTGTAAATGTTTTGTCATGAACTTTCTTGTCAATGTTTTGTAAAGTTCTTCATCGTAAAGACTTTGTAAAGTTCTTCATCGTATATGCTTTGTTGAGACTTCTTCGTCAATGTTTTGTAAAGACTTTCTCATGAACTTTCTTGTCAATGTTTGTAAATGTTTTGTCATGAACTTTCTTGTCATGTTTTGTAAAACTTTGTCATGAACTTTCTTGTCAATGTTTTGTAAAGTTCTTCATCGTAAAGACTTTCTCATGAACTTTCTTGTCAATGTTTTGTAAATGTTTTGTCATGAACTTTCTTGTCAATGTTTTGTAAAGTTCTTCATCGTAAAGACTTTGTAAAGTTCTTCATCGTATATGCTTTGTTGAGACTTCTTCGTCAATGTTTTGTAAAGACTTTCTCATGAACTTTCTTGTCAATGTTTTGTAAATGTTTTGTCATGAACTTTCTTGTCAATGTTTTGTAAATGTTTTGTCATGAACTTTCTTGTCAATGTTTTGTAAATTGTTGTTCATGAACTTTCTTGTCAATTGTTTGTAAAGTTCTTCATCGTAAGACTTTGTAAAGTTCTTCATCGTATATCTTTGTTGAGACTTCTTCGTCAATGTTTTGTAAAGACTTTCTCATGAACTTTCTTGTCAATGTTTTGTAAAGACTTTGTCATGAACTTTCTTGTCAATGTTTTGTAAATGTTTTGTCATGAACTTTCTTGTCAATGTTTTGTAAATTGTTTGTCATGAACTTTCTTGTCAATGTTTTGTAAAGTTCTTCATGCGTAAAGACTTTGTAAAGTTCTTCATCGTATATGCTTTGTTGAGACTTTCTTCGTCAATGTTTTGTAAAGACTTTCTCATGAACTTTCTTGTCAATTGTTTTGTAAAGACTTTGTCATGAACTTTCTTGTCAATGTTTTGTAAATGTTTTGTCATGAACTTTCTTGTCATAGTTTTGTAAATGTTTTGTCATGAACTTTCTTGTCAATGTTTTGTAAAGTTCTTCATCGTAAAGACTTTGTAAAGTTCTTCATCGTATATGCTTTGTTGAGACTTCTTCGTCAATGTTTTGTAAAGACTTTCTCATGAACTTTCTTGTCAAGTTTTGTAAATGTTTTGTCATGAACTTTCTTGTCAATGTTTTGTAAATGTTTTTGTCATGAACTTTCTTGTCAATGTTTTGTAAATGTTTTGTCATGAACTTTCTTGTCAATGTTTTTGTAAAGTTCTTATCGTAAAGACTTTGTAAAATTCTTCATCGTATATTGCTTTGTTGAGACTTCTTCGTCAATGTTTTGTAAAGACTTTCTCATGAACTTTCTTTGTAATGTATTTGTAAATGTTTTGTCATGAACTTCTTGTCAATGTTTGTAAATGTTTTGTCATGAACTTTCTTGTCAATGTTTTGTAAAGACTTTGTCATGAACTTTCTTGTCAATGTTTTGTTAAATGTTTTGTCATGAACTTTCTTGTCAATGTTTTGTTAAATTTTTTGTCATGAACTTTCTTGTCTATGTTTTGTAAAGACTTTGTCATGAACTTTCTTGTCAATGGTTTTGTAAATGTTTTGTCATGAACTTTCTTGTCAATGTTTTGTAAATGTTTTGTCAATGAAACTTTCTTGTCAATGTTTTGTAAAGTTCTTCATCGTAAAGACTTTTGTAAAGTTCTTCATCGTATATGCTTTGTTGAGACTTCTTCGTCAATGTTTTGTAAAGACTTTCTCATGAACTTTCTTGTCAATGTTTTGTAAAGACTTTGTCATGAACTTTCTTGTCAATGTTTTGTAAATGTTTTGTCATGAACTTTCTTGTCAATGTTTTGTAAATGTTTTGTCATGAACTTTTTGTCAATGTTTTGTAAAGTTCTTCATCGTAAAGACTTTGTAAAGTTCTTCATCGTATATGCTTTGTTGAGACTTCTTCGTCAATGTTTTGTAAAGACTTTCTCATGAACTTTCTTGTCAATGTTTTGTAAATGTTTTGTCATGAACTTTCTTGTCAATGTTTTGTAAATGTTTTGTCATGAACTTTCTTGTCAATGTTTTGTAAATGTTTTGTCATGAACTTTCTTGTCAATGTTTTGTAAAGTTCTTCATCGTAAAGACTTTGTAAAGTTCTTCATCGTATATGCTTTGTTGAGACTTCTTCGTCAATGTTTTGTAAAGACTTTCTCATGAACTTTCTTGTCAATGTTTTGTAAAGACTTTGTCATGAACTTTCTTGTCAATGTTTTGTAAATGTTTTGTCATGAACTTTCTTGTCAATGTTTTGTAAATGTTTTGTCATGAACTTTCTTGTCAATGTTTTGTAAATTCTTCATCGTAAAGACTTTGTAAAGTTCTTCATCGTATATGCTTTGTTGAGACTTCTTCGTCAATGTTTTGTAAAGACTTTCTCATGAACTTTCTTGTCAATGTTTTGTAAAGACTTTGTCATGAACTTTCTTGTCAATGTTTTGTAAATGTTTTGTCATGAACTTTCTTGTCAATGTTTTGTAAATGTTTTGTCATGAACTTCTTATCAATGTTTTGTAAATGTTTTGTCATGAACTTTCTTGTCAATGTTTTGTAAATGTTTTGTCATGAACTTTCTTGTCAATGTTTTGTAAAGTTCTTCATCGTAAAGACTTTGTAAAGTTCTTCATCGTATATGCTTTGTTGAGACTTCTTCGTCAATGTTTTGTAAAGACTTTCTCATGAACTTTCTTGTCAATGTTTTGTAAATGTTTTGTCATGAACTTTCTTGTCAATGTTTTGTAAATGTTTTGTCATGAACTTTCTTGTCAATGTTTTGTAAAGTTCTTCATCGTAAAGACTTTGTAAAGTTCTTCATCGTATATGCTTTGTTGAGACTTCTTCGTCAATGTTTTGTAAAGACTTTCTCATGAACTTTCTTGTCAATGTTTTGTAAAGTTCTTCATCGTAAAGACTTTGTAAAGTTCTTCATCGTATATGCTTTGTTGAGACTTCTTCGTCAATGTTTTGTAAAGACTTTCTCATGAACTTTCTTGTCAATGTTTTGTAAATGTTTTGTCATGAACTTTCTTGTCTATGTTTTGTAAAGATTTTGTCATGAACTTTCTTGTCTATGTTTTGTAAAGACTTTGTCATGAACTTTTCTTGTCAATGTTTTGTAAATGTTTTGTCATGAACTTTCTTGTCAATGTTTTGTAAATGTTTGTCATGAACTTTCTTGTCAATGTTTTGTAAATTGTTGTCATGAACTTTCTTGTCAATGTTTTGTAAAGACTTTGTCATGAACTTTCTTGTCTATGTTTTGTAAAGACTTTGTCATGAACTTTCTTGTCAATGTTTTGTAAATGTTTTGTCATGAACTTTCTTGTCAATGTTTTGTAAAGTTCTTCATCGTAAAGACTTTGTAAAGTTCTTCATCGTATATGCTTTGTTGAGACTTCTTCGTCAATGTTTTGTAAAGACTTTCTCATGAACTTTCTTGTCAATGTTTTGTTAAGACTTCTTCATCTAATTTCTCATGAACTTTCTTGTCAATGTTTTGTAAAGACTTCTTCATCTAATTTCTCATGAACTTTCTTGTCTATGTTTTGTTGAGACTTTGTCATGAACTTTCTTGTCAATGTTTTGTTGAGACTTCTTCATCTAATTTCTCATGAACTTTCTTGTCAATGTTTTGTCAAGTTCTTCTTCGTCAATGTTTTGTTGAGACTTCTTCACTACTTTCACTTTGTTCTACTCTTTTCTTCTTCTTTGGTGTCGCTTTTGGTAACTTGCCCTCTGCTTCAAGTTGTTGTTGCTGAACTATTTCTTCCATGTCTGGTTGTATCTGAACTTCTTCCTGTTGAGTTTCTTGTACCTCATCTGCTGGCATTTCATATATTCCGAGACCGTTTTTAACAAGTTCCCTATCTAAGTCATCCGGACTCATAAACCTTTCTTCTTTCGTTCCGTCTCTATTTTTTACGCTTTTCATTGCCTTTTGCATGGCTGCGTCGTTATTTTTACTTTCTTGTGCTAAGTTTTCATACTGTACGGTTTGGTTTTGCAACTGTAAAAGTTTTTCTGCCTTTACATTTGCTTCAACTTCCTTTTTATACTCATCGCTATCCATATATGTCTTCAGGGCTTTTTGTTTTATCTCTTCATCTTTCAGTACTTTATATTGAGTTAGTATGGTTTTTCAAATTTATAACATCTTGTTCCATTTTTTGCTACTTCTGCTGCTTTCTGACACTTTTTTCGCATATTCCTCTGTACTTAGTTCTTTCAGTTGTTCTTCTTTCTTCTTTTTCTCTACGTTTAACTCATTGAGTTTCTTTGTGTGTCTGTCATATTCTAGTTTCTTTTCGTTTTCACCTATTTGCTTCTGTATGTCTATGTTTGACTTTTTGACATCTGCTATTTGATTTTTGAGTGAACTCAAATTCATTTGACTTTGAGGGTTATAGGCTGTTCGTCTGCAGCTCCACCATAGCCTGCCATTTTCGCTAAAAGTGCCGCTCTTAAACCTCCACTCTGTGCACCAAGAACTCGGTTTAAAAGCATAGGATTGCTTGACATTTGTTGCAACATAGTGGGGTCATTCAGCATTTGTTGTTGCAACTGTTGTTGTGGTGTCAGTCTTACTATTGGATGTTTCAATGCTCTCTTCCTCTTACGTATATTCTTACGTAGCTTACGTGGCATTTTAAGTGAAGTTAAAAAGCGGTTTTTGACAGATGTTTATATGACACTTTCTCCGGTTTATAGGACCTCTCTCATATTCTATATTGTCAAGACTTCCTGGACTGTTGTCAAAATGTCATGTTGTCTCATTTTTTCAGAGAAGTTCGTTTAACCGAGGGACCGAGGGACCGAGGGACCTGGTGACGTAGCGACGATAGACCCTTACTTATCCGGACATAGTTCTACTATTTTGAGTCCTCTACCAAAAAGTCAACAGCAACGACTTTCAAAAAATTTTAGGGGCTAGAAGGCACGAAGTGCCTGGGAAGCCCGCTTCACCCAAAAAAAACCTCATTTTATACTTCATTGCATACTAAACATCTTCAGGGGCTAGAGGGGCGCAGCCCTGGAAGCCCCAATACCTTTTTTTTTTTTAAATATAAAACCAAAAATAATTGTTATAATTTAAATGAAGAAGTAATTTAAAACGATTTTATTTATGATCAAATTTTATATATTTTTTAGATCAAATCCATTTTAATAGAATTTATATACTATTCATCTATTAGTAAACACTACCGTATATTATTTTTTAAGCTATCTTATTTTTTGAAATTTTAGTCAAAGCTTTGGTCGCAAGAAGAATTGCATGATAAATAAAAACATTTAATCAAAGTCAATTTTATTTTTCATATTCAAATGGACTGAGTGTTAACATTTAACATTTTTTGCTAATTGTCGTCAAAAATTAGGCGTAAAGCAAAAATTGATATTTCATATGGTTTTATGATAGATAAGCATTATATTCCCACTCATTATATTCGTAAATTTTGAGGTTTATCCTTCGCTTTTAAGATCATTGAATTTGATTTTTATAGAAAATAGTTATATATTAGAAAAGAATATGAGTTTATGTGATATTATTTTTCAGAAGATTTCATTCTATATGCCTATGAAAAATACTCTCAAAACTAACTTTTTCCTAATTATAATTAAATCTAGAATATTGTATTATGCTTAGTATTATTTCATTTTTCTCATTCAATTTAGAATTTACAAATGTCAAAAAATTGAGAGCTGTCACTTACGTGCCCAGAATGCAAGCTTGAGAAATTTGAAACGAAGTTTCAAATTTCTGCCTTGCAAATATGCAAAAAGAAAGTCAAGAAAAAAAAATTTTTGAAATTGAGAATAAAAATAATATTGTGATTTTTTGTGATATATGGATTTTTTAGAAGATTTTAGAGATTGAAGTCTCAATTTATAAAAATTTTTTAAATTGAGAGGAATTTTAATGATATTATTTTATTTGATATTTGGATTTTTTAGATGATTTTAGAGATGTCAGTCTCAATTTAAAAAATTTACAAAAAATGATCGTAAAATAATCGTTTTTGTTCAAATCCTTTTCATTTCGGGAAATTGAAGTTAAATATCAAAGTGATGGTCTATGCATATGTTAAATCAAATCATTAAAAAGTGTTTTGATGACTTTTTCTAACCGCAAATTGTCACTTTTTGATGTTTTAAAATTATTATATATTCTATATGCACATAAGATATAAATTAATATTAAAATATCAAAATCGATTTTTGAGAGAATCAAATTTATCGCATCTCATCGTTGTTGCGAATTAATATTTTATTTGCAATGTATATATGATCATAATTATAGTTATCATATTAAAATTCAAAAATAATTTTTGAGTTTCAGATCTCCCTAATTTCCCATATAAATATATGTTTATTTTATTAAAAATAGAATGTCCAATTATTGATAAAAATCGATCCGCATTTCATGCTTTTAATTCTATATATATAACCCATCTATGTAAACCTCGATGTCACTTTTGCGGCCTCGCTCCTCTCGGCCGCAAAAGTGACATCGAGGTTTACATGATGGAAAATGTAACTACGTTATTTCCAGTGCACTCTTTCCATTTTGCTTTTTCTTATTTGCATTGCGATATCTAAACCTTTGAATATGTTGTGCATGAAAATTCGGTTCACTTCACTTCTGACAAAAGTGACAAGTTTACATGGCAAAAATATATAGGGTATTTTTTTTTAAAAGTAGTTATCTTTATATATAAAAATAAAACCTTTGATATATTTGAGTAAATGATTTATTAATTTATTTATTTTTTTTAAATCAAATCATATAAATATATATATATATAATAGTGAAATAGAACAAGAGATAATTATTGATGATTAAATTGTAGAGACGAGGATAAAAGTTTAGATAAATTAATAAAATTAGTGTGGAATCAGACAAATTTCGGGTTGTTTGGGAAGGAATTGTTGGCTATGATGTACTGATTCATGATCAGTACATCATAGCCAACAATTCCTTATACAAAGTTCAAAAACTTGGGTGCAATCAGAACTGATTGCACCCAAGTTTTTGAACTTTCTCGAGGGAATGAAAGGGTAAGAGGTATACATTATGAATATATACTCTTACCCTTCCATTCCTCTCTGACAGCGGGAAACTTTGTCTGAATGTTAAACTATTCAGACAAAGTTTCCCGCTGTTTGCGAAGGAATTGTTGGCTATGATGTACTGATTCATGATCAGTACATCATAGCCAACAATTCCTTATACAAAGTTCAAAAACTTGGGTGCAATCAGAACTGATTGCACCCAAGTTTTTGAACTTTCTCGAGGGAATGAAAGGGTAAGAGGTATACATTATGAATATATACCTCTTACCCTTCCATTCCCTCTCTGACAGCGGGAAACTTTGTCTGAATGTTAAACTATTCAGACAAAGTTTCCCGCTGTTTGCGAAGGAATTGTTGGCTATGATGTACTGATTCATGATCAGTACATCATAGCCAACAATTCCTTATACAAAGTTCAAAAACTTGGGTGCAATCAGTTCTGATTGCACCCAAGTTTTTGAACTTTCTCGAGGGAATGAAAGGGTAAGAGGTATACATTATGAATATATACCTCTTACCCTTCCATTCCCTCTCTGACAGCGGGAAACTTTGTCTGAATGTTAAACTATTCAGACAAAGTTTCCCGCTGTTTGCGAAGGAATTGTTGGCTATGATGTACTGATTCATGATCAGTACATCATAGCCAACAATTCCTTATACAAAGTTCAAAAACTTGGGTGCAATCAGAACTGATTGCACCCAAGTTTTTGAACTTTCTCGAGGGAATGAAAGGGTAAGAGGTATACATTATGAATATATACCTCTTACCCTTCCATTCCCTCTCTGACAGCGGGAAACTTTGTCTGAATGTTAAACTATTCAGACAAAGTTTCCCGCTGTTTGCGAAGGAATTGTTGGCTATGATGTACTGATTCATGATCAGTACATCATAGCCAACAATTCCTTATACAAAGTTCAAAAACTTGGGTGCAATCAGAACTGATTGCACCCAAGTTTTTGAACTTTCCATTAACAATTGTTCAATCACATTTATACAACCCAAATCTATACCAATCATACTCTTATTCATACATCATATTTTAAAAACTTTTTTGCAATATGATGTTATTGCAACAAATTTTTTTCTTTTCTACTTCCAATTAGCACCTTAAAAACATTAGACACAATCACTGGCTCATATGCTCCTATTCTGAATCTAACACTATGCAAATTTATACAATTTCTCCACAAATCTTACATTCATTTTAATTTCAACGACCATTATTACCACAAAGAATCTTACCTTCCCCTACAAAATCTAACTATCTATCAATTTAAAAAATGTTACAAAATATTAAATGAATTTTTTTCTATACGTAATTTAAAGTTCTTAAACTCTCAGCATCAGAATATCCTTACATAGCTTAGCTATATATCGTATTACTTTATGAATAAAAAAATTATTTAAATTATAATAAAATGTTTATTCGTATTTTTACTTTATTTTTAGTTACGAGGCTGTATTTCGAACTCAGGATTTGGGTTTAAGTCCTTTGTCCATTTAGGACCCTGGTCCCAAATTGATTTTGGAGTAGGTTTTCCACCGAAAAGATCTTTAAGAGCTGTATGAACCCATACTGTGTTGTATTCTTCTATTGCGTGAGGTAAAAATTCTCTTATTTCGATAAAATCTGGGCGAGCCGAAAAGATTGTTTGCCAAAAACGTTCTATTTTACCATTTAACTGTGGTGTGTAAGGTTCTGTCCGATGGTGTTGAATGCCATTTACTTGAAGAACGTTTTTGAAGTCCTTTCCTGTAAATTCGCATCCATTATCTGTCAAAAGTTCGTATGGAATAATTTTGATAGAGTCGATAGCATTTTGTAAAGCTTTTGAAGTTGATTTCATTGTTTTATCGGGAAGAATTTCGTAATAAATACAAAAACGAGATCTGTCATCGATAAAGGCAATTAAATGATAAGTATGCTTGGTACCATTTGTCTCTTCTTTGAAGCTTTTTAAATCAGTATGCCATTGCTGATTTACGTATTGGGAAACATACTGATTTGGATGTTCATCAATTTTTTTCTGGATCTCGCCGAAATTTGAAAAGATTCTCTTTTTCGTATAATTTAAGCATATCGTGAAATGAAACTGTGTCATCATGTATGTAACTCTCTAAAACTTTTTTATAACCTAGATTGTACTTAGCTTTTATTTCGTGAATGGTTGGTAACAAATCTGTTCTAAGAGGAGTTTCTGGTCTTCCGAGCTTTTTTGGATTTAAACCAAGTTCTTGCCATTTTAATAATAATTTTTTTCTACCTATGTGCAAATCTTTTGCAACTTGGTCTGCTGTCTTTTTGCCAATAGAATATTCAAGATATGCCGTAATATAAATCTGATTTTCATTTGGCAGATCCACTTCTTGTCTTTCCATTTTTTTGAATCAATTTATACAAATAAACTTATAAAACACAAAATTATTATTTTATAATATAATTCTTAGATAATACATCCGATATGTAAAGTGTCAAAAATGAATTGAACCGAATTTTCATGCATTACATAAACCTTTGAATATATGCCTATCAGTATCTTGAACATTTATATATGCATCATATCAAATCAGAATTTGTATATTGTTTTATGGAATGAGTTACTCATATATATTAAGGATGTCGTTTTGGGGACAATTGGGGATCCGACCAAATAATTTTGGAAGTCTGGGGGACATGTAAATTGTCAAACATATTTGTAAAGTGTCAAATCAGTATCCTTGAAGATCCTCTCTATAACATTGTGATTATAGTACTATATGATTTACGTTTATGCTTCAGGTCAGGTGAGTGGGGCTTCCAGGCGCGTTGCGCCCTCTAGCCCCGAAGATGTTTAGTATAAATGAAGTTTTTATTCGGAAAATTGTTAGTCTTCTGGTGTGAATTCGGAGGACTCTTCTTGGATAGAGTCTTGTATTTCCTCCTCCACTTCTTCCTCCTCCATTGCTTCTGGGAAGAAGCCTTCTTCTGGGTCGAAAACATTATATAATGTGTAATTGAATGACACATTATATCTTTCTTTGAGTTCGCTCCTGACAAAGAACTTAGTTCCAGGAATACAGAAGACTTCTGTGCGTTGGAAAAACTGATGTCCTGGAACGAATTTGGCAATTAGAGACTTCTTTTTTCCGAATTGTTCAGGAGTTTTCATGACGACAGTAACAACATCTCCATCTGCGAGGTCTTGTTGTTGTTCGGAAAGGTAAAGAGCAATGATATGAATGGTTGCTGCGTTGAATTCGAGAAAGTCGAATTCAAATTGTGTTGTCGTATAACATTCAAACCATTTTGTACGGTTGTCTCCGAACTCGTCAACGTATTCATCTTCGTCATATCCGTAACTAAAGACTTGGAATTCGGCAATTCTCGTGTCGAATGACCGTTGGATGTAACGAGGAAGATTTTGACGAACTTGGTATAAAGTTCTCAACATTATAAGCTTAGTAAATGTTGGAAAATACTGAACTAAGACATCGCTAAGCTCAATTGGACTTGGAATTGTCTTAGTAAGTTCAATTGAACTAGTAATTGCTTTGTTCAGAACTTCACAGAACTGAGTATTGTATGTAGCGTCTGGTTGTGTGTTTTCTTCGGCGTCTTTGAGATATTTAGAGCAAATTTGTTGAAGAATTTCTCTTAATTCGCTGTTAGACTTTTTGGTGGTTATTCTAACCGCTGTGCCAGTTCTTGGAGGTTGTGGGGCTTTGGCTTTGGTTAGCGGTTGAGAATTGTTAATGTTTGAATTGTGATTAACAGCGTTGGCTTCCATTAGATAAAAATGAACTGACCAAAAAAGACAGATATTTAAATATTTGAGATGAACCGTTTTCGTCAACGGAGACCCCCTCTATTTTTTTATTTTATTTAATAGTTACCGTTGGAAAAACAGTTTATCTCAAATATTGAATGAACTATAAAAGTTTTTTGTTTTTTATATATACTTTTTTGTCCAACGGTAAAACTTTTTACACAACAGTTGTTGAGAGTCGTCGCCGTTGACTTTTTTGTAGAGCACTCAAAATAGTATAACTTTGTCCGGACAAGTAAGGGTCTATCGTCGCTACAGGAAAAGTTACAGGCGTTCCAAGGAAGTATACTTTGAGAAGCCTTTTCCCCCTTATAGAATGAGATAAGACGGTTATTTTACAAAACTGACAACACTTTGACCGAGTAGTTTTTTGTGCTGAACAAAAAGTGTCATATAAACATCTGTCAAAAACCGCTTTTTAACTTCACTTAAAATGCCACGTAAGCTACGTAAGAATATACGTAAGAGGAAGGGAGCATTGAAACATCCAATAGTAAAACTGACACCACAACAACAGTTGCAACAACAAATTATGAATGACCCCACTATGTTGCAACAAATGTCAAGCAACCCTATGCTTTTAAACCGAGTTATTGGTGCACAGAGTGGAGGTTTAAGAGCGGCACTTTTAGCGAAAATGGCAGGCTATGGTGGAGCTGCAGACGGAACAGCTTATAACCCTCAAAGTCAAATGAATTTGAGTTCACTCAAAAATCAAATAACAGATGTCAAAAAGTCAAACATAGACATACAGAAACAAATAAGTGAAAACGAAAAGAAACTAGAATATGACAGACACACAAAGAAACTCAATGAGTTAAACGTAGAGAAAAAGAAGAAAGAAGAACAACTGAAAGAACTAAGTACAGAGGAATATGCGAAAAAAGTGTCAGAAAAAGCAGCAGAAGTAGCAAAAATGGAACAAGATGTTATAAATTTGAAATGTTATATACGAAAACGATAAAAACGGTTTGACAGAAAAGTGACAACTTTACGTGTCAAAAATATAAAAAGTGATATTTTATTCATCATTATCTTCTTCATAATTTATTTCATATTCTTCGTCTTACCAACAAAAGATGGGAATGTGAACAATTGCGGGCAATTTTTAGCCATTTTGGCTTGGAACTAGAGCCTGCGAGGTACATGGATAGTATCAGTACCTCACAGGCTCTAGTTCTCTATATGGCGCCGAGAAATTTTGGTGAAATGTGGTCGCATTTCACCAAAATTTTTTCGGCGCCATAGGATGAATTGGAGGGTGAGAGATATTATTTCATACAATACTACTCTCACCCTCCAATTCCCAGCCAAAATGGCTAAAAATTGCCCGCAATGTGAACAATTGCGGGCAATTTTTAGCCATTTTGGCTTGGAACTAGAGCCTGCGAGGTACATGGATAGTATCAGTACCTCACAGGCTCTAGTTCTCTATATGGCGCCGAGAAATTTTGGTGAAATGTGGTCGCATTTCACCAAAATTTTTTCGGCGCCATAGGATGAATTGGAGGGTGAGAGATATTATTTCATACAATACTACTCTCACCCTCCAATTCCCAGCCAAAATGGCTAAAAATTGCCCGCAATGTGAACAATTGCGGGCAATTTTTAGCCATTTTGGCTTGGAACTAGAGCCTGCGAGGTACATGGATAGTATCAGTACCTCACAGGCTCTAGTTCTCTATATGGCGCCGAGAAATTTTGGTGAAATGTGGTCGCATTTCACCAAAATTTTTTCGGCGCCATAGGATGAATTGGAGGGTGAGAGATATTATTTCATACAATACTACTCTCACCCTCCAATTCCCAGCCAAAATGGCTAAAAATTGCCCGCAATGTGAACAATTGCGGGCAATTTTTAGCCATTTTGGCTTGGAACTAGAGCCTGCGAGGTACATGGATAGTATCAGTACCTCACAGGCTCTAGTTCTCTATATGGCGCCGAGAAATTTTGGTGAAATGTGGTCGCATTTCACCAAAATTTTTTCGGCGCCATAGGATGAATTGGAGGGTGAGAGATATTATTTCATACAATACTACTCTCACCCTCAATTTTAATTACTTAAACTCATTCTATTTTTTTGACATGTAAATGTCACTTTTACTGAGATCTGACACAATGTCAGATCTCTTTTTTTCGTATATAAGAGAAAAACCATACTACTCAATATAAAGTACTGAAAGATGAAGAGATAAAACAAAAAGCCATGAAGACATATATGGATAGCGATGAGTATAAAAAAGAAGTTGAAGCAAATGTAAAGGCAGAAAAACTTTTACAGTTGCAAAACCAAACCGTACAGTATGAAAACTTAGCACAAGAAAGTAAAAATAACGACGCAGCCATGCAAAAGGCAATGAAAAGCGCAGAATATATAAAAGCTAATAATGACTGGTTAGATGCCCAAGCCAACGCTAAAGCAGCCCAACTTATAGGGTCAATAAGGACAAAAATACAAGCGGATGAAGACAGTTCAAATGAAGCTTTAATGAATGCTGACTTTAAGAATGCCTTCGAAGCTCTTCATAGTAAGGTGAAACTAGTGAACGATTTCTCATCTGGAAAGAAACTGAAGTCTGAAGGTTTCGACAAAGAGTTAAGAGAAGTAGCACAAAATATGACGAAAATAACAGATGCAGCAACGAGACAGGCAGTTCAAAGTGCCTATGACGCCGTTAGAGCAGCTGTTGTGGAAAGTCAAGAAAAAGAGTTACAACAGACCAAAACAGACCTAGTAAATGCTTTCTTAAAAACGAAAAGTCAGGTAGGACTATCATAAGACAAATTACGGAAAGTGAACTCAAACAAAAAGTGACACAATGCATTTGCCAACCAAATAACTTTACAAAGCAAAAACTTAAATTACTTGTCAAGCTTACTATTCTTATTTTAACAATTAAAAAATTAAATTTTATTTTTTATTTAAAAAAATCATCTTATATCATCTGATATATATATATAACAGCATTAATATTTCAATGATTCACAAATCAACTTTTTCATTATTTTAAATAATTATAGAATATACATTATGAATATATACCTCTTACCCTTCCATTCCCTCTCTGACAGCGGGAAACTTTGTCTGAATGTTAAACTATTCAGACAAAGTTTCCCGCTGTTTGCGAAGGAATTGTTGGCTATGATGTACTGATTCATGATCAGTACATCATAGCCAACAATTCCTTATACAAAGTTCAAAAACTTGGGTGCAATCAGAACTGATTGCACCCAAGTTTTTGAACTTTCTCGAGGGAATGAAAGGGTAAGAGGTATACATTATGAATATATACCTCTTACCCTTCCATTCCCTCTCTGACAGCGGGAAACTTTGTCTGAATGTTAAACTATTCAGACAAAGTTTCCCGCTGTTTGCGAAGGAATTGTTGGCTATGATGTACTGATTCATGATCAGTACATCATAGCCAACAATTCCTTATACAAAGTTCAAAAACTTGGGTGCAATCAGAACTGATTGCACCCAAGTTTTTGAACTTTCTCGAGGGAATGAAAGGGTAAGAGGTATACATTATGAATATATACCTCTTACCCTTCCATTCCCTCTCTGACAGCGGGAAACTTTGTCTGAATGTTAAACTATTCAGACAAAGTTTCCCGCTGTTTGCGAAGGAATTGTTGGCTATGATGTACTGATTCATGATCAGTGCATCATAGCCAACAATTCCTTATACAAAGTTCAAAAACTTGGGTGCAATCAGTTCTGATTGCACCCAAGTTTTTGAACTTTCTCGAGGGAATGAAAGGTAAGAGATATCCATTTCCTTTCACCTTCGTTCTCAATAATTAACTTATAAATTTTTTAAAGCAAAAAAAGTCTGATTTTTTTTGACAAGTAAATATATAGGGAATTTATCCGACCAAATAAGTGTCACTTTTTCGGTTCACCTCACTTTCCGTAACTCGTCTTACAACAGGACATTATGCTGCAGATGGAACATATGTGCCAGCTGGTGGAACTTATATACCACCAAACCCTCCAAGAGAAGCACCTGCACCAGGACTACCTAAAACATTTACATCGTCACATGGACACAGACACAGGCATGCACCAAAACCAACACAACAACCAACAGTTCAAAATCCAGCACAACAACAACAACCAACACAACAACCAACAGTTCAAAATCCAGCACAACAACCAACAGTTCAAAACCCTGCACAACAACAACCACAAACAGAGCAAGGACATAAAAGAAGTAGAGAAAAAGGAAACCAAGAATTCTTAAAAATGCTTAAGGAAGATTATGGTTACCCAGATACTCTTGACTTTAGTGACAGATATAAAGAAGCTATTAGAAAGTTCAAGGAAGGAAATACTGACCCGAACCTATTTAGCTTTATGGTTCAGCATCAAATCGGATATAATCTCAAACCTGGAAAATACAAGCTCGCAAAGGGATATGATTTAATAGCATATCATCCAAATGACATGAATGAATTTACTCCGAGATATTTGATGTCAGAGCTAAATGATAATTCAACTCTCTTCATGAAACGCGTAAAAAATAGAGACGGAACGAAAGAAGAAAGGTTTATGAGTCCGGATGACTTAGATAGGGAACTTGTTAAAAACGGTCTCGGAATATATGAAATGCCAGCAGATGAGGTACAAGAAACTCAACAGGAAGAAGTTCAGATACAACCAGACATGGAAGAAATAGTTCAGCAACAACAGCTAGAAGAGCCTGAAGGAAACGAACAAGTCCCTCCTTTGGAAACTAACTTCACAGAACTAGATGAAGATTTGGAACAGCCGAAAAATCTTGACCCTCAACAAGAGTATGAGGTGAATATGGAATCTTTCAAGAGTCTAAGAAAAATTCGGCTGACATAGTAGAAGAATATCGAAAAATGTTCACCGACATACAAAAAGACTCCAACATCAGATGAAAATATTCAGCATAGAATGGAAGTACTGAAAGAAAATGTACGCAAATACAATAATCCTTTTTACTTACGACCATATAACGTTCAATCTTTGGCTGAACTGGTGAAAATAAAGGTTAAATTTCAACAAAACATATAGAAATGAAACATTGTTTAAAGTTCATTCAGAACCTAACCAATATGGAAACAAACCTACTTTTGTTTCTGCAGACTATGGAACTACAATGAGATGGGGTCATAAAGCTAATCCGGATAGGTGGTTCATAAACTTACAACCTCAATTCAAGAAGTTGTAGACGCAATGGAAAGTGAATGGTGAACCAGATATAATGGGTATTTTCAGCGCGGCTTTAATGCCATTGAAAGATATGAAGATGCAGATATTTTGGACCGGTATGAAATGAACATGGCTGAGGGAAATATAACACCTGACGTTCTAGAACATTTATCTCAAAGAACTACACAGAACCATAGAGATGGTATATTTGGTGAAGAGTTTTAGAAAAAAGTTAGGGAGAGAGAAGGATGAGAACCTATTGTCATGACCTTGCAAACGAAAGTTTGCAAAATGTCATAAAAACTTACTTTGCAGACAATGAAATGAGAAGGGATGAATATTTAAGAAAACTCAAATGGACAGTACCAAATGAAATGTTAGTATTGAAAAACATGTTCCATGACAAAATAAAACCAACTACAGAAATAAATGACGCAAGACTGAAACGTTGGGTAAAAGCTTTCCCATTCACAAAAGATATTATTGGTTACATGGAAAGAAAACCAGAATGGCTACAAAAACATATATTTGGAAACGAGCTTATTCCATATGGACAAGCTCTGTTTGAAGAGCTTGAACCGGAAACTCAGGAAAGAGTCATGCAAACAATACGCGAAGACTCAAATACAAACTATGACAAACTCTTTCTAGGATATAGGTTACCTGAGATGGGCGACCAGAGCCCAAAGGCAAAAAGGACATGGGAAATTTACAACATACTAGGTGAACATGAGGCAAAGATGCAACAACTTGAAGCAGAGGGCAAGTTACCAAAAGCGACACCAAAGAAGAAGAGAAGAGTAGAACAAAGTGAAAGTAGTGAAGAAGTAACTTCATCTAGTGAAAGTAGTGGCAATGAAGGAAAAAGAAGAGTTAAAGATTCAGTTAAAAACCCAGTCAGGAAGAAAGTAAAGCTTGGTCCGAGTGGTTCTATTATGACATATAAATCCAACTATTCTATATTTTTACCCATATGAAATGTACGCCGCTCAGAATATAACGCCAACAGTTTTGGATGCCATGAACGGAAATGTTTCCGAATGGTATAACGAATGCGACAATGCCATTAGAAGGTCAGAAATAGTTCCTGGAACTTACGAATATACAACTGCTGTTTCTTATGGAAACGTAGGTGAGTTTGGAGAAGGTTCTTCTGTTATATACGAAAACGATAAAAACGGTTTGACAGAAAAGTGACAACTTTACGTGTCAAAAATATAAAAAGTGATATTTTATTCATCATTATCTTCTTCATAATTTATTTCATATTCTTCGTCTTACCAACAAAAGATGGGAATGTGAACAATTGCGGGCAATTTTTAGCCATTTTGGCTTGGAACTAGAGCCTGCGAGGTACATGGATAGTATCAGTACCTCACAGGCTCTAGTTCTCTATATGGCGCCGAGAAATTTTGGTGAAATGTGGTCGCATTTCACCAAAATTTTTTCGGCGCCATAGGATGAATTGGAGGTGAGAGATATTATTCATACAATACTACTCTCACCCTCCAATTCCCAGCCAAAATGGCTAAAAATTGCCGCAATGTGAACAATTGCGGGCAATTTTTAGCCATTTTGGCTTGGAACTAGAGCCTGCGAGTACATGGATAGTATCAGTACCTCACAGGCTCTAGTTCTCTATATGGCGCCGAGAAATTTTGGTGAAATGTGGTCGCATTTCACCAAAATTTTTTCGGCGCCATAGGATGAATTGGAGGGTGAGAAGATATTATTTCATACAATACTACTCTCACCCTCCAATTCCCAGCCAAAATGGCTAAAAATTGCCCGCAATGTGAACAATTGCGGGCAATTTTTAGCCATTTTGGCTTGGAACTAGAGCCTGCGAGGTACATGGATAGTATCAGTACCTCACAGGCTCTAGTTCTCTATATGGCGCCGAGAAATTTTGGTGAAATGTGGTCGCATTTCACCAAAATTTTTTCGGCGCCATAGGATGAATTGGAGGGTGAGAGATATTATTTCATACAATACTACTCTCACCCTCAATTTTAATTACTTAAACTCATTCTATTTTTTTGACATGTAAATGTCACTTTTACTGAGATCTGACACAATGTCAGATCTCTTTTTTTCGTATATAAGACTTCAACAACAGTAGATATTGCTTGCGACAGGTTTCACATTATTTCTATTGACAACTCATTCTTATACGTGGAACAAGACATTGAAATAAAACCTTCTGCCAAGTTGTCTGACAAGAAAGGTTGCAATGGAATTTTCTATGTCGGATACCAATATGCTCCAGAAGTTTTCATGGGATATAAGATATATTCTAACTCTGACTTAGTTCAAACAGTAACATGGGCAAACTATGAATGGTTCGCTTTGAGAAACTCAGTACAACCACAAGCTAGAGAACAAACAGACCAGTAGTTAGTATACAAGTCATGGGTACGGAGACACTGCGCGCCTCCTTACCCAATACTTGTGAATTTGACACTTTACAAAACCGTTAACGTATATTTTACAACACAAACGACAACACTAACTTAACCTTAAATATTTACAAAACCGCCAACCACTTCACCTCACTAATGTAAAAAATAAACGTTCTCACTTACAAAAGTATTGCAACTCCTCCCATTGCTGTGCTTCACATAACAGCTCATAATCTTCTGACTCACTTTCTTCTTCATATAGGTCAAAGTCACTGTCAAAATAAATGTTAGTAAGTTTTGACAAAGCTAATGAAACACGCTTACCGTTTGTATCATATGCTTGTATAAACTTTCCATTATGCTTGTAGTCATAAACGCTCAAACTAACTTTACCCTTTCTCCCTCGTATCTGATAGAATGTATTTTCACGAGGAACGAAGAACAAATTCTTGAACTCATGACCGTTGTAGTTTGTTATCTCAATAGTTTTCGTCATTTATATAAAAATAAAATAAAAAAATAAAATAAAAAATAATGATATCACCACCCTCACACGTATGAAAACATAGCACAAAAATAAATTTAGGTGAAGTGGTGAGATCTCACCTCTTTTTTCACCCTGTTGAATTCATTGCTTTATAACTCTCTTCCTTGGTTTCTTTTTAGTTGCTTTCTTCACGTCTGTCTCCAACTTGACTGTCTTTCTTCTTCGGCCGTAATGATACCAGTTACTTCCACCAGTCAATGGGTCAAATGGTCTTTCGTAAGGGTTTCCATACATTCCATAGGGACCATACGGAAGAACTACTGGTGGAGAAGAAACATTTTCTTTAGTTCCATCGAATCTATTTAAATGCATTGTTTCACCTTTCATCTGGTCATTAAAGTCTTTTGCGTGTTTTGCAAACTCATCGTCCTTTCCTAAAGCATTTTCTGACTCAGTCGCAACCAAATTAGATGCTTTATTTATGAGCCCTATTTTATTTAATCTTAACTTCTTTGCAACCCAGCCTCCAATCTTCCCTTTATTTGCATCTAATGTCTTCGAAACTCTTCCTCCACTCATTTTATTTACTGCGTCATAAGCTCCAAGTGCTTTTGCTCCAAATGCTAATGCTTTTGTTCCCATTGCGCCTAAAGCTGCCCAAGCTACCATTTACACCATATTAAAATCATCTCTCTTCAATATTATCTCATAAAAGTTCTCGTTACTGGAGAAAGTCAATGAAGCATAAACGTTCTCACGGGCTTCGCCCTCACCGCTTTGCGGTCTATCTAACTTCTTTCTTATCTCATCTATACGCTTCAAAATGTCTGAACAATTGCTAACATCTTCTACAACAGTTATTTCATCATGAATGACCTTCAAGAACAAGCTCATTTAATATGCTATTAAAATCATCTCAATAATGAGTCCGTCCTTTCCGTCTTTGGGTAGCACAACATCTTTCATTGAAGAAGGTTCGACAAGTCTTATGTTAAACTTACTGACAAAGTTTGTTATACTATAATGCTTCGGCGGCGAATACATGTAGTTTGAAAGACATAATATAGATTCTTCAGCAAATTCACTTATACTGGATTTTATAACAATGTTCTCACGAGACCAAATACCACCAATTGACAATCTTGTAAGCAATCCTGCTGAACCTTCTACTGTAAACGTCGATGGTAACATTCCACGAAGGTCATCTATTGACATCGTTGAGTCACTGTATTTAAATATTTTCTTAAAGCAATCGTCATTATCTAACCATGCAATAGCTTTGAAGTTTTCATTCGAATATACATCTGCTTCATTAAATGTAAATCCTGACTTCTTTGCAGAGATGACTTTAAAATCTATTGAGTTTGTTTCAAAATTATATGCTATGGTAACTTCTGAAGGTAATGGATGCTCTTCTGCTGTAAGTTGTTCTCTCACTACCGTTTGAAGCTTTGTGTTAAAAACTTTCATGTTATCTCCTGTATCTAAGTTCACATACACAGCAACAGGAAAACTATCTTGCTTCTTTGTTTCATCATTATATCTCAAAACATTAAAGTTCTTCAATAATATTGTTCTTCCTGCTGGAATACTTCGAACCTGTCTGATTTCAATAGCTTTCTCACCTCCTACATACTCTACCCAATGTCTTGGATATTCATAAGTATACTGACTTTCTTGAATTTTGGTTGGTTTCATCATAACATGTTCATAGTATATCTTTATACTCTTGTCAGTTAGACTCGGTGCTATGTTCTGAATATTTCTGACTTGCATTTTTAATGGAGATAAAATGAAGCATTTAATACATGATGTAGATGAAGACATGAATGAAACTACAGACAAACTTAACTCTTCTCTCATTCTTCCTTTCAGCAAAGATTATGAATTCTGTTCAAATGGTGTTTATTTCTATTGTGGAAAGATGGGGTCAGGAAAGACATTCAACCTCATTCGTCATATACTCATAACAGAGCGTTTAGGAAACGACTCTTACTATGACCAAATCATTATATCAGCAACTTCAGACTCTATGGACTCAACAGCGAAAACATTTATGTCAAAAGTTCAAGCCTCTGTCGTTAAAGTTCCAGACAGTGAACTCATTGAATTTCTTCAACGTTACATTCGACGTAAGAGGAAATATTATGCCATCGTTGAATTTATACAGTCAGGAATGCAAAAGACTTCAGAAGAGATGGAAAGAATTATTGACAAACACCACTTACGTCAATACTCAGGAGTTTACGATATGAAACGACTTACAAACTACATTCTGTCAAACTTTCAAATACCCCTTCAAAAAGTATCCTTCAAACACTCTGCTCGTTTGCGACGACTTCGCCGGAAAAGGTTTAGTGTCAAAGCCTGACTCACCATTAGCTAACATCATTACTAAAGTCAGACATTACCACTTAACTGTAGCAATACTTATGCAAACATGGAGGTTTTTAGCTTTAAACATAAAACGTCTCATAACTGACTTCGTTATCTTTCAAGGTTTCTCACGCTATGATATTGAACTCATTTGGAAACAGTCAGGTATAACATTACCTTTTGAAGAAATTTGGGAAGCATATAAGTCTCTCATCTCTCCTCGTTCATACCTTGAGATTCATATCATGACTAATACCATTAAAGTCAAAAATATTCCATGGGAACGACCAACATTGTTTTAAAGTTTAACCTTCAATTGACTGATGGTAAACAAATTCCATGCATCTCTGTCGCCATTTCTGTTAATATTTTTGCTGTCATTCATATCATCCACTTCTCCATCCGTTAGCTTTTGAGGATATGCGTTAGAATAGCTGTTCTTAAATGAAGGCTTTTCACCTTTGAGAGCATAAACTCTATAACTTTCTGCATACTTTATGTTTGAACCTCCTGAGCCATCATTGACATAAATTTTTATAGGCTTCCACCTTTGTTCATGTTCCTGCTTCTTCCCTTAGCTCTTTTGTTCAGTAGTTCTACATCTTTATACACAGCACCTGTCTCAGTGAATTCAACAATATTTTCATTCGTTAGCTTTACATTCAAACCCTTGTCGAGTATATTGTTCATTTCATACATATAAAAGGTTTTTATTCTATATGAAATGAGAAGCAAATCCATCTTAGCTGGTGCCGTTAATGTTCCAATTGAACCAACATCAAATGTTGACTCACGAACGACAAACAATATTGTCATAAAGAACTATAGTTCAGAGTGTTTGAAAGAACCAGAACCAGAGCTGAAATCCGTGAATTTAAACTCAGCTTCAAACGCTAACGCTACATCAGATGTTAAGTTAGAGTATCCACCACTGGACCAAATTCTTTCAAGAGAAGCCAACGACAACCCTTACACAAATGTTCAAACAAATCCTTCAGATAACGTAGACCATTACCTTCTTCAGTTATACCAAACAATTTTACTCAAAGACGATAAGAAGCTTTTGACAAATCTTATAAGCAAGAACCAAATAATTCTAACAAAGGAGGACCTTGAAAATGTTATCTCACGAATAACAGGAAAACAATGTGTCATTGACTATCTCGACCCTGAAATCGAATGCTGTGGTCAAACTCCACTATTCATGAAAATAGGTAACAATCCGCATCATTGAAACACCAGGAACTACAGGAGTTGAGTTTAAGTATAAATATTCGAACGAGTATACAAAACTATCTACTGACTATAAGCTTTGTTTGAAATATGTTTTAGTAAATTAAAGCAGTCAGGACCCTCGTCTTGGCGCTTTGCGCCGTCAGTCAAAAAATTTCAAGTTGGCAATTTGTAATATCTGTCCAAAACTTCTCAACAGTATCGAACTCATCTTCATAATGCAAACCTAATCTTATTGACTTGGTGCTGTTTTCACTAACACAATATTTTTCTGTTCTCTTGACTGACATAACTAACTCATTTGTTTCATCAAACAGCAACAACCAAGTTCATGACCTAATACATAACATTCATACTTTATATTTTTAGCTCTGAGTTCTCTTGTAAGCTGTTGCATTTAATATTTTCTAAAAAGTCAACTTCAACAGTCATTCGCACTGGTGCCTTCAGTTCTACAGGCTCGCCTTGAAAGTCAACTAGTCTGAATTGCATGTCTTTCAAATTATGAGGACTAATGCGAACCCATTTACCTAAATGAGTTGCTATGACAGGAACGTTTGGAATGAACATTGAATTTACTTCATAACAGAAAGATTTATACTCTACTGAACCTTTTACTATTAACTCCTGAAATGCCTGTGACATTAGCTATTTTAGACTCAATGTATAAACAATTGGCCATAACATACGTATGGAACAGATTTCATCTCAATCGTTTTGTCAACACTTTTCAAAGGTAGTTGCATATGGTATGCTCCTAAAAGAAGTTGAACTCTATGACTCATTCGTGTTATCTTGAACTCTTTCTTGCTACTGAACTTCAATGTTCCCTCAGAAGAGAGTTCGACATCTATGTTGTCAATAGTTTCTTCATTTATGAGAGTATCTATGACTCCAGCAATTTTATCTATTCTATACTCTGCTCTGTTAGGAAATGTTATAAAACTTCTTTTGTCATCTATTTCAATCTCTATGAAACCTGTTTCATCTGTTATGACAAAAGTTGCGATAGTATTGAAGTCAACAACTCTGAAAGCAAGTGCTTCATTCTGAAGACCTAAGTTTGTTTGAAGCTTTACTGTTCCATATTCGTTTGGGTCTGTACTTTGCAAATAGAACAACATTTTATTC
Organism: Trichomonas vaginalis G3; assembly: GCF_026262505.1. Taxonomy (NCBI): domain Eukaryota; phylum Parabasalia; order Trichomonadida; family Trichomonadidae; genus Trichomonas; species Trichomonas vaginalis. The sequence continues at coordinate 39,140 of NC_067204.1, forward strand.
TCATTAAAATATGACTATTGCTGCATATGCGTATGAAACAAATGAAGCAAGAAGAGCACATGAACTAGTAAACGAAAACTCAACTTTAACCATTGAAGGCAATGATTTAGTCATTGACGATGGAAAAACTAAAAAAGTCATTGATTTCGATACTTTTAACACTTATGACCCATTCATTACAATAAGTAAAGTTCCTATCATAAATGATGGAACGGTGCAATATATAAATTCTACAGTAGATGCCTCATTAGTGAAAGTATTAAATGTTCTCATTGAATTGTTAAAGAGCTTTCGATTTGACGACAACATTAAATGCCTAAAGAATTTAGTCATGAATGAGAAACAAATTCTCGGCGTTGCTGGTAGCAGTAATGATGTACACCTTATGACATTAGAATATTATAACGAACATAAAGATGAACTGAAAGGAGAGAAGGGTGACACTGGACCTCAAGGACCACAAGGAATACAAGGAATTCAAGGACCTCAAGGCGAAAACGGTTTGGATGGAAAGGATGGAAAGGATGGAAAAACTGCTAAATCATGGATATGGAACCTTATAAATACTGGTTTAACAGCTGCTTCATATGGAGTTCTTCAATACCAAATCGGAAAGATATGGGCAGTACTTGGTGAAGAAGTTTTAGATGACGTTAAAAATGCTTTGAACTTCATTTCAAATGGTTCGGATACTATTAAAACTTTATCTGGTTGGATGCAAGAAACAAGGAGTCAAATAGATACTGTAAGACGTATAGCAAACAATGCACGTACGGGATTGGATACTTTACGAGAAGCACAAAATACACTAAAGGAAGCAAATGATATTCTTGGCTCAGTATCAGACATGCATGAAGATTGGCTTAAAGGTATTGACAAATCTTTAAAAAATCACAGTCAGTCTATTGCTGACTACAAGAAAAGTATAGATTTTTTACATAGTGCTATGGACGTACATGATGGAAGCATAAGGAACTTACTTAATGCTAACAATAACTTACCAGGAACTATTAAAGCATTTATAAAGTCCTTTGTAAAACCTGGTGCTCTAACATTTAGGTCTTTGAGAGCAAGATCATTGAAGTCAAGAGATGCAGAAACTCCAACAGAACCTACAGAAGGAACTGAAACAACAGAAACTCCAGAAGAACCACCAAAACCAACAGCTAATGAAATATTGTTCGAATATTTTCCAAGGTACTCTGTTCTCATTGCATACATTCAAGAAATACTTAAGAAAGCAGACTTGACTTTAGGAGATGATGAAAGTTCTGTATATCTTTCGTTCCAGTTTCAAATAGCAGAACTTTTGAGACAGATATGCTTAATGTATGACAACATCTCTGATTTCACAAGATATGATGACGACCATGACCCCGAACACGGTGAAGAAGAAGTTTTACAAACATCCATTAAGACAGGAAAGGTTTTAACACAAAGTCTCATTATTGACACCAAAGATGGCGAAGTGGACGTTCTTCAAGAGCTGAAGAAAAATACTTCTGAAGGAGGTGGTGGTAGGCATGAACTTGAAATAAATGAGATAGAAGAGAAATTAGCCGAAAAAGCAGATAAAAACCATGTTCATTATATAAGTTCAGACGAACAGATTATAACGGACTACCATGGATATTTAACACAGGATGAAGAAGTGAAGACGAAAGATGTTAATGAAAGAAGATATAAATTCATTCGTGCTAAAGGTTATGACATACACTGTACTGTACAGTATGACACAGGTAAAGCACCAGAAACATTTGGTTATAACAATGAAATTTATGCTTCATACTTCTTTGTTAACGGTGTATTAGTTGAACCAAGATTTACATTGAGAGTTAAGGCAAAAATAACTTTTGAAGATGCTATTAAAAGTAAAGCAGAGAAAGAAGAACTTGACGCAACGAACAAAGTTTTGAAATCTCATAAACACAATATCTCCGATATAAATGAACTTCAGGCTACGTTAGATAAAAAAGCAGATAAAGAACATACACATAAATCCTTCACTACTGTGAGAGCAGACGACATAATATTGAACTATACCCTTGGTTCAAGTGCACCTTTAGAGAATCCAAGTACAAGCGTAAAAGATACACTAAACTCCTTAAATAACAAATGTATGAATATCGAAGGTCATGTCAGAAACTTTGAAACACATGAACTACCAGCAATGTTAGATAAAAAAGCAGATAAAGAACATACACATAACTCCTTCTCAACTGTTGCTATAGAAAGTATTGAAGGAACGGTTGGCAGAACTGGTGGGGATGCATTATATTATAAACCTCCTAACTTTCCACAAGGTTTAACATCGAATGAAAACATAACAACGAAGAAAGAAATTAGCTGTAAAAATGTTTATGTCATGGATGATGAAAATAATGTTAAATTCACTGCTCAAGATTTATATGATAAGAAAGCCGACAAGAACCATACACATAAGTCCTTCACTACTGTTAGAGCAGACGACATAATATTGAACTATACCCTTGGTTCAAGTGCACCTTTAGAGAATCCAAGTACAAGCGTAAAAGATACACTAAACAATTTAGATAACAGTTGCAGGAATATCGAAGATCATGCCAGAAACTTTGAAGCATATGAACTACCAACAATGTTAGATAAGAAAGCAGACAAAACAGAGCTTCAAACATTAAAGACTGAAATACTTCAAACATTATATCCTATAGGCTCTATTTATACATCAATGAATTCAACAAATCCGGCTGATGTATTCGGTTTTGGTACATGGAAGCAGATTGTAGACAAATTCTTATACTGTGCTAGATATTCAAAGCAAACAGGAGGTTCGAAGAAAATTAAAGAAGCAAACCTTCCACCGCACACTCATACAGGAACTACAAACACAACAGGTAGTCATTCACATTCAATAACAAAAAGAGGTTATACAAATCTTGCAGCAGGTTCGGATAGACAGGGAATGCATAGATATGATATTTCAAGTGACCCAGTAGATTCAAGCGCAGGTATTTTCTGTGGAACCGCAGGAAATCATTCACACACTTTCACAACAAATCCAACAGGCTTGGGTGCAGATTATATGCCACCATTTGTGACTATATTCGCATGGTACCGCGTTCAATGAACGCGCTTGAGCCTAGAATAAAATCTTTAACTTTACATAAATGAGCTTGAAAGAAGTATTCGAACAACATCCATGGAGGTCATTTAAGAAGTTCAATGAAGCTGCAAAGAGTTGGGGATTTACTAACAGAGCTGAAGTGAAAAGGTTCTTTGACAAAAATGTTGTACATCAAACAAAAATAAACCCTTACGACTACTTTTTACCAATTTACTCCAACACTCCTGACGCATACCAATTTGACACTCTCATTCAAAGCAGAAAAGGAGGACATAAACCATTCCTCATCTTCATTAATGTTAACACTCGCAAAGCATATGCATATCCAATGAGGAATAAAGGAACTCGTGAAGTGTTAAGAGTTTTACAAAAGTTTGTAGCAGAACATAGCCCAAGTACTTTAACATCAGACCAAGACAGTGCATACCTCAGCAATGAAATCACAGATTTTCTCATTAAGCATAACATAACTCACTACACTACTGAAGACCATAACCATAACATACTCGGCATCATAAACCGCTTCATAAGAACGCTCAGAGATTTAAATCAAGAGCGAGACTTTACCGAAGAAACAATGAAACATTTTCTCGAAGTATATAATTCCTCAACACATTCTACAACAGGACATACACCAAATTCAATGACACAACAACAAGAAGAAAAGTATATACAAAAGAAACGAAGCCAAACACAAAATATCAGAAATTCAACACAATTTACCCTCATTCCTGGTACAAAAGTTCGTGTAGTTCTTGACGACAAACCGTTGACAAAGAAACGTTTAAGGTTAAGTAGAAACTATTATATCGTAGACTCTACGCAAGGTAATGGATATCTTATAAAAGCTGCTGACGACTCTATTGCGTTTTATCCTCGACATAAATTAGTCGAAAGTAGTAATGGCAAACTTGCTGAAACCATTGACGAAGCAAAGCGAGGAGTGGTTATTGAAATACTTGGCTATAACATAAACGATGACACTTATAAAGTAAGATATGAAGGAGGTGTTGAAGATGTTATACCATCTAAGAACTTGAGAGAGTCAAAGCCAACACATCTGGGACCATTAGAGCGGGAGTACTGGAAAGACAAAAATATGCCAGAAAGAATAAGAAAATTCTTCTAAACTTTTTCATTAGATGTAAATCAGACATGAATGAGAACAGTCATGATATCATTAATGGTACCATTTATTTTTGTCATAAATGACCAAAAAATAATGTTTATGTTAGCATGTTAGATCTAACACGTTTTCTAACCACTTTTCTAACATGGTCTAAAACTCTCGAAAATCATGAATTTTTGACATTTCCTTATGAAAGAAAAATAACGCTAATTTTTTTTCTAAGAAAATTTTTATCTTGTATGTAAAGATATGATTTCAACAATCAGCACAACAACAATTCAAACAACTTCACCAAACTCTTTAGTTATGAATCCTACGTCAATGTTAGTAGAGATGAAAAGCTTCATTCCTTCTTCATATACTTTTGAGACAGAAATACAAAGAATTAAGCAAGAACTTTTAACAAGTAATTTAGACTGTAGTGCGAAAGATGAAACAAATGAACAGTATCTTTATGACATGCAGGACATTATTGACCATTTACCCAAATTGCCTGAAATCCAACAACAAAAGCTCACTATTCATGAATTCGATGAAATAGAAGTGAAAACAACTGACTCAGTAGAAATAAAGAAGTTCATACGTAAAGTAAACTATGAGTTTCTAGGATATCATTGCAACCATAAAGTTATGGACAAAGATTGCGACATGGTATATAAGAACATCTCTGACATATATAAATCGGAGGAGTTTAAGACATACGACAACTTTGTTTCGTTAGTTGCTGAATGTGTATGGCAGATAAGAGATAAAGATAAAAGATGTAAAATATGGAATGAACAAATCAGACCTACATATTCTGAGTTAAAGAAAACCATTGACGCCTTAGTTGTTTTAGCAGGTAAGGTTTCAGAATATAACGCAAAAATGAATCCGCAATGTTCAAAATGTAAAGCAGCAATGAGGAAATATAACTATTCAGTAAAAGAGATAGAACGTATGAGAAACGACTATGCTGACTTAAAGAAAGAAGTAGAGAAACCAGCAGAAGATAAAATGTACATGTTAGCATTTCTGAATAAAAACTATCCAACTGCTGACGATTTCCTATTATCTGATGTCAAGAAGAAGTATAAAGAAACTTTCGGCATTGTTAAAATTTTTGATGTACTAAAAGAAGAAATAGAAGCTACAAAACTGTTTAAAGTCATGAACCATCGCAACATATACCATGTAAAACGCTTGTAAATAGTTATGTTAGAAAAGTGGTTAGAAAACGTGTTAGATCTAACATGCTAACATAAACTTTATTTTATTTATTTTTTTTATCTCATATGTAAAGACAGTAATGACAAACATTGAGTTTGAAACAGTTAGAAAGATAGACAATGACACCAAAGTGGTTAGAATTGGTGATTTAAACGTAAGATACTCAAAGAAATACAACAAATATTCTTTGTCAGACATTATAACACCATCTGAAAAGAAAACAAACCACTGGGTTAGAAATGCTTCAACTCAGAAAATTTTGACAAGAAATCCTGAGCTTATGATATCAGTAAGATTCTATGGAACTACAGCATATCTCATCGACAAAAGTCTTATACCAATAGTTTTGTTATGGTTAGACCCAGTGGTTTGTTTTCTTTTCAGATGGTGTTATAATGTCTGACAAAGAATATTTGTTGTATTTCTTTGAGTATCTTACGTTTAAATCACCAATTCTAACCACTTTGGTGTCATTGTCTATCTTTCTAACTGTTTCAAACTCAATGTTTGTCATTACTGTCTTTACATATGAGATAAAAAAAATAAATAAAAATAAAGTTTATGTTAGCATGTTAGATCTAACACGTTTTCTAACCACTTTTCTAACATAACTATTTACAAGCGTTTTACATGGTATATGTTGCGATGGTTCATGACTTTAAACAGTTTTGTAGCTTCTATTTCTTCTTTTAGTACATCAAAAATTTTAACAATGCCGAAAGTTTCTTTATACTTCTTCTTGACATCAGATAATAGGAAATCGTCAGCAGTTGGATAGTTTTTATTCAGAAATGCTAACATGTACATTTTATCTTCTGCTGGTTTCTCTACTTCTTTCTTTAAGTCAGCATAGTCGTTTCTCATACGTTCTATCTCTTTTACTGAATAGTTATATTTCCTCATTGCTGCTTTACATTTTGAACATTGCGGATTCATTTTTGCGTTATATTCTGAAACCTTACCTGCTAAAACAACTAAGGCGTCAATGGTTTTCTTTAACTCAGAATATGTAGGTCTGATTTGTTCATTCCATATTTTACATCTTTTATCTTTATCTCTTATCTGCCATACACATTCAGCAACTAACGAAACAAAGTTGTCGTATGTCTTAAACTCCTCCGATTTATATATGTCAGAGATGTTCTTATATACCATGTCGCAATCTTTGTCCATAACTTTATGGTTGCAATGATATCCTAGAAACTCATAGTTTACTTTACGTATGAACTTCTTTATTTCTACTGAGTCAGTTGTTTTCACTTCTATTTCATCGAATTCATGAATAGTGAGCTTTTGTTGTTGGATTTCAGGCAATTTGGGTAAATGGTCAATAATGTCCTGCATGTCATAAAGATACTGTTCATTTGTTTCATCTTTCGCACTACAGTCTAAATTACTTGTTAAAAGTTCTTGCTTAATTCTTTGTATTTCTGTCTCAAAAGTATATGAAGAAGGAATGAAGCTTTTCATCTCTACTAACATTGACGTAGGATTCATAACTAAAGAGTTTGGTGAAGTTGTTTGAATTGTTGTTGTGCTGATTGTTGAAATCATATCTTTACATACAAGATAAAAATTTTCTTAGAAAAAAAATTAGCGTTATTTTTCTTTCATAAGGAAATGTCAAAAATTCATGATTTTCGAGAGTTTTAGACCATGTTAGAAAAGTGGTTAGAAAACGTGTTAGATCTAACATGCTAACATAAACATTATTTTTTGGTCATTTATGACAAAAATAAATGGTACCATTAATGATATCATGACTGTTCTCATTCATGTCTGATTTACATCTAATGAAAAAGTTTAGAAGAATTTTCTTATTCTTTCTGGCATATTTTTGTCTTTCCAGTACTCCCGCTCTAATGGTCCCAGATGTGTTGGCTTTGACTCTCTCAAGTTCTTAGATGGTATAACATCTTCAACACCTCCTTCATATCTTACTTTATAAGTGTCATCGTTTATGTTATAGCCAAGTATTTCAATAACCACTCCTCGCTTTGCTTCGTCAATGGTTTCAGCAAGTTTGCCATTACTACTTTCGACTAATTTATGTCGAGGATAAAACGCAATAGAGTCGTCAGCAGCTTTTATAAGATATCCATTACCTTGCGTAGAGTCTACGATATAATAGTTTCTACTTAACCTTAAACGTTTCTTTGTCAACGGTTTGTCGTCAAGAACTACACGAACTTTTGTACCAGGAATGAGGGTAAATTGTGTTGAATTTCTGATATTTTGTGTTTGGCTTCGTTTCTTTTGTATATACTTTTCTTCTTGTTGTTGTGTCATTGAATTTGGTGTATGTCCTGTTGTAGAATGTGTTGAGGAATTATATACTTCGAGAAAATGTTTCATTGTTTCTTCGGTAAAGTCTCGCTCTTGATTTAAATCTCTGAGCGTTCTTATGAAGCGGTTTATGATGCCGAGTATGTTATGGTTATGGTCTTCAGTAGTGTAGTGAGTTATGTTATGCTTAATGAGAAAATCTGTGATTTCATTGCTGAGGTATGCACTGTCTTGGTCTGATGTTAAAGTACTTGGGCTATGTTCTGCTACAAACTTTTGTAAAACTCTTAACACTTCACGAGTTCCTTTATTCCTCATTGGATATGCATATGCTTTGCGAGTGTTAACATTAATGAAGATGAGGAATGGTTTATGTCCTCCTTTTCTGCTTTGAATGAGAGTGTCAAATTGGTATGCGTCAGGAGTGTTGGAGTAAATTGGTAAAAAGTAGTCGTAAGGGTTTATTTTTGTTTGATGTACAACATTTTTGTCAAAGAACCTTTTCACTTCAGCTCTGTTAGTAAATCCCCAACTCTTTGCAGCTTCATTGAACTTCTTAAATGACCTCCATGGATGTTGTTCGAATACTTCTTTCAAGCTCATTTATGTAAAGTTAAAGATTTTATTCTAGGCTCAAGCGCGTTCATTGAACGCGGTACCATGCGAATATAGTCACAAATGGTGGCATATAATCTGCACCCAAGCCTGTTGGATTTGTTGTGAAAGTGTGTGAATGATTTCCTGCGGTTCCACAGAAAATACCTGCGCTTGAATCTACTGGGTCACTTGAAATATCATATCTATGCATTCCCTGTCTATCCGAACCTGCTGCAAGATTTGTATAACCTCTTTTTGTTATTGAATGTGAATGACTACCTGTTGTGTTTGTAGTTCCTGTATGAGTGTGCGGTGAAGTTTGCTTCTTTAATTTTCTTCGAACCTCCTGTTTGCTTTGAATATCTAGCACAGTATAAGAATTTGTCTACAATCTGCTTCCATGTACCAAAACCGAATACATCAGCCGGATTTGTTGAATTCATTGATGTATAAATAGAGCCTATAGGATATAATGTTTGAAGTATTTCAGTCTTTAATGTTTGAAGCTCTGTTTTGTCTGCTTTCTTATCTAACATTGTTGGTAGTTCATATGCTTCAAAGTTTCTGGCATGATCTTCGATATTCCTGCAACTGTTATCTAAATTGTTTAGTGTATCTTTTACGCTTGTACTTGGATTCTCTAAAGGTGCACTTGAACCAAGGTATAGTTCAATATTATGTCGTCTGCTCTAACAGTAGTGAAGGACTTATGTGTATGGTTCTTGTCGGCTTTCTTATCATATAAATCTTGAGCAGTGAATTTAACATTATTTTCATCATCCATGACATAAACATTTTTACAGCTAATTTCTTTCTTCGTTGTTATGTTTTCATTCGATGTTAAACCTTGTGGAAAGTTAGGAGGTTTATAATATAATGCATCCCCACCAGTTCTGCCAACCGTTCCTTCAATACTTTCTATAGCAACAGTTGAGAAGGAGTTATGTGTATGTTCTTTATCTGCTTTTTTATCTAACATTGCTGGTAGTTCATGTGTTTCAAAGTTTCTGACATGACCTTCGATATTCATACATTTGTTATTTAAGGAGTTTAGTGTATCTTTTACGCTTGTACTTGGATTCTCTAAAGGTGCACTTGAACCAAGGGTATAGTTCAATATTATGTCGTCTGCTCTCACAGTAGTGAAGGATTTATGTGTATGTTCTTTATCTGCTTTTTTATCTAACGTAGCCTGAAGTTCATTTATATCGGAGATATTGTGTTTATGAGATTTCAAAACTTTGTTCGTTGCGTCAAGTTCTTCTTTCTCTGCTTTACTTTTAATAGCATCTTCAAAAGTTATTTTTGCCTTAACTCTCAATGTAAATCTTGGTTCAACTAATACACCGTTAACAAAGAAGTATGAAGCATAAATTTCATTGTTATAACCAAATGTTTCTGGTGCTTTACCTGTGTCATACTGTACAGTACAGTGTATGTCATAACCTTTAGCACGAATGAATTTATATCTTCTTTCATTAACATCTTTCGTCTTCACTTCTTCATCCTGTGTTAAATATCCATGGTAGTCCGTTATAATCTGTTCGTCTGAACTTATATAATGAACATGGTTTTATCTGCTTTTTCGGCTAATTTCTCTTCTATCTCATTTATTTCAAGTTCATGCCTACCACCACCTCCTTCAGAAGTATTTTTCTTCAGCTCTTGAAGAACGTCCACTTCGCCATCTTGGTGTCAATAATGAGACTTTGTGTTAAAACCTTTCCTGTCTTAATGGATGTTTGTAAAACTTCTTCTTCACCGTGTTGGGGGTCATGGTCGTCATCATATCTTGTGAAATCAGAGATGTTGTCATACATTAAGCATATCTGTCTCAAAAGTTCTGCTATTTGAAACTGGAACGAAAGATATACAGAACTTTCATCATCTCCTAAGTCAAGTCTGCTTTCTTAAGTTTTCTTGAATGTATGCAATGAGAACAGAGTACCTTGGAAAATATCGAACAATATTTCATTAGCTGTTGGTTTTGGTGGTTCTTCTGGAGTTTCTGTTGTTTCAGTTCCTTCTGTAGGTTCTGTTGGAGTTTCTGCATCTCTTGACTTCAATGATCTTGCTCTCAAAGACCTAAATGTTAGAGCACCAGGTTTTACACAAGGACTTTATAAATGCTTTAATAGTTCCTGGTAAGTTATTGTTAGCATTAAGTAAGTTCCTTATGCTTCCATCATGTACGTCCATAGCACTATGTAAAAAATCTATACTTTTCTTGTAGTCAGCAATAGACTGACTGTGATTTTTTAAAGATTTGTCAATACCTTTAAGCCAATCTTCATGCAATGTCTGATACTGAGCCAGAATATCATTTGCTTCCTTTAGTGTATTTTGTGCTTCTCGTAAAGTATCCAATCCCGTACGTGCATTGTTTGCTATACGTCTTACAGTATCTATTTGACTCCTTGTTTCTTGCATCCAACCAGAATAAAGTTTTAATAGTATCCGAACCATTTGAAATGAAGTTCAAAGCATTTTTAACGTCATCTAAAACTTCTTCACCAAGTACTGCCCATATCTTTCCGATTTGGTATTGAAGAACTCCATATGAACAGCTGTTAAACCAGTATTTATAAGGTTCCATATTCATGATTTAGCAGTTTTTCCATCCTTTCCATCCTTTCCATCCAAACCGTTTTCGCCTTGAGGTCCTTGAATTCCTTGTATTCCTTGTGGTCCTTGAGGTCCAGTGTCACCCTTCTCTCCTTTCAGTTCATCTTTATGTTCGTTATAATATTCTAATGTCATAAGGTGTACATCATTACTGCTACCAGCAACGCCGAGAATTTGTTTCTCATTCATGACTAAATTCTTTAGGCATTTAATGTTGTCGTCAAATCGAAAGCTCTTTAACAATTCAATGAGAACATTTAATACTTTCACTAATGAGGCATCTACTGTAGAATTTATATATTGCACCGTTCCATCATTTATGATAGGAACTTTACTTATTGTAATGAATGGGTCATAAGTGTTAAAAGTATCGAAATCAATGACTTTTTTTAGTTTTTCCATCGTCAATGACTAAATCATTGCCTTCAATGGTTAAAGTTGAGTTTTCGTTTACTAGTTCATGTGCTCTTCTTGCTTCATTTGTTTCATACGCATATGCAGCAATAGTCATATTTTAATGAGAATAAAATGTTGTTCTATTTGCAAAGTACAGACCCAAACGAATATGGAACAGTAAAGCTTCAAACAAACTTAGGTCTTCAGAATGAAGCACTTGCTTTCAGAGTTGTTGACTTCAATACTATCGCAACTTTTGTCATAACAGATGAAACAGGTTTCATAGAGATTGAAATAGATGACAAAAGAAGTTTTATAACATTTCCTAACAGAGCAGAGTATAGAATAGATAAAATTGCTGGAGTCATAGATACTCTCATAAATGAAGAAACTATTGACAACATAGATGTCGAACTCTCTTCTGAGGGAACATTGAAGTTCAGTAGCAAGAAAGAGTTCAAGATAACACGAATGAGTCATAGAGTTCAACTTCTTTTAGGAGCATACCATATGCAACTACCTTTGAAAAGTGTTGACAAAACGATTGAGATGAAATCTGTTTCCATACGTATGTTATGGCAATTGTTTATACATTGAGTCTAAAATAAGCTAATGTCACAGGCATTTCAGGAGTTAATAGTAAAGGTTCAGTAGAGTATAAATCTTTCTGTTATGAAGTAAATTCAATGTTCATTCCAAACGTTCCTGTCATAGCAACTCATTTAGGTAAATGGGTTCGCATTTAGTCCTCATAATTTGAAAGACATGCAATTCAGACTAGTTGACTTTCAAGGCGAGCCTGTAGAACTGAAGGCACCAGTGCGAATGACTGTTGAAGTTGACTTTTAGAAAATATTAAATGCAACAGCTTACAAGAGAACTCAGAGCTAAAAATATATAAAGTATGAAATGTTATGTATTAGGTCATGAACTTTGGTTGTTGCTGTTTGATGAAACAAATGAGTTAGTTATGTCAGTCAAGAGAACAGAAAAATATTGTGTTAGTGAAAACAGCACCAAGTCAATAAGATTAGGTTTGCATTATGAAGATGAGTTCGATACTGTTGAAGAAGTTTTGGACAGATATTACAAATTGCCAACTTGAAATTTTTTGACTGACGGCGCAAAGCGCCAAGACCGAGGGTCCTGACTGCTTTAATTTACTAAAACATATTTCAAACAAAGCTTATAGTCAGTAGATAGTTTTGTATACTCGTTCGAATATTTATACTTAAACTCAACTCCTGTAGTTCCTGGTGTTTCAATGATGCGGATGTTACCTATTTTCATGAATAGTGGAGTTTGACCACAGCATTCGATTTCAGGGTCGAGATAGTCAATGACACATTGTTTTCCTGTTATTCGTGAGATAACATTTTCAAGGTCCTCCTTTGTTAGAATTATTTGGTTCTTGCTTATAAGATTTGTCAAAAGCTTCTTATCGTCTTTGAGTAAAATTGTTTGGTATAACTGAAGAAGGTAATGGTCTACGTTATCTGAAGGATTTGTTTGAACATTTGTGTAAGGGTTGTCGTTGGCTTCTCTTGAAAGAATTTGGTCCAGTGGTGGATACTCTAACTTAACATCTGATGTAGCGTTAGCGTTTGAAGCTGAGTTTAAATTCACGGATTTCAGCTCTGGTTCTGGTTCTTTCAAACACTCTGAACTATAGTTCTTTATGACAATATTGTTTGTCGTTCGTGAGTCAACATTTGATGTTGGTTCAATTGGAACATTAACGGCACCAGCTAAGATGGATTTGCTTCTCATTTCATATAGAATAAAAACCTTTTATATGTATGAAATGAACAATATACTCGACAAGGGTTTGAATGTAAAGCTAACGAATGAAAATATTGTTGAATTCACTGAGACAGGTGCTGTGTATAAAGATGTAGAACTACTGAACAAAAGAGCTAAGGGAAGAAGCAGGAACATGAACAAAGGGTGGAAGCCTATAAAAATTTATGTCAATGATGGCTCAGGAGGTTCAAACATAAAGTATGCAGAAAGTTATAGAGTTTATGCTCTCAAAGGTGAAAAGCCTTCATTTAAGAACAGCTATTCTAACGCATATCCTCAAAAGCTAACGGATGGAGAAGTGGATGATATGAATGACAGCAAAAATATTAACAGAAATGGCGACAGAGATGCATGGAATTTGTTTACCATCAGTCAATTGAAGGTTAAACTTTAAAACAATGTTGGTCGTTCCCATGGAATATTTTTGACTTTAATGGTATTAGTCATGATATGAATCTCAAGGTATGAACGAGGAGAGATGAGAGACTTATATGCTTCCCAAATTTCTTCAAAAGGTAATGTTATACCTGACTGTTTCCAAATGAGTTCAATATCATAGCGTGAGAAACCTTGAAAGATAACGAAGTCAGTTATGAGACGTTTTATGTTTAAAGCTAAAAACCTCCATGTTTGCATAAGTATTGCTACAGTTAAGTGGTAATGTCTGACTTTAGTAATGATGTTAGCTAATGGTGAGTCAGGCTTTGACACTAAACCTTTTCCGGCGAAGTCGTCGCAAACGAGCAGAGTGTTTGAAGGATACTTTTTGAAGGGGTATTTTGAAAGTTTTGACAGAATGTAGTTTGTAAGTCGTTTCATATCGTAAACTCCTGAGTATTGACGTAAGTGGTGTTTGTCAATAATTCTTTCCATCTCTTCTGAAGTCTTTTGCATTCCTGACTGTATAAATTCAACGATGGCATAATATTTCCTCTTACGTCGAATGTAACGTTGAAGAAATTCAATGAGTTCACTGTCTGGAACTTTAACGACAGAGGCTTGAACTTTTGACATAAATGTTTTCGCTGTTGAGTCCATAGAGTCTGAAGTTGCTGATATAATGATTTGGTCATAATATGAGTCATTTCCTAAACGTTCTGTTATGAGTATATGACGAATGAGGTTAAATGTCTTACCTGAACCCATCTTTCCACAATAGAAATAAACACCATTTGAACAGAACTCATAATCTTTGCTGAAAGGAAGAATAAGAGAAGAGTTAAGTTTGTCTGTAGTTTCATTCATGTCTTCATCTACGTCATGTATTAAATGCTTCATTTTATCTCCATTAAAAATGCAAGTCAGAAATATTCAGAACATAGCACCGAGTCTAACTGACAAGAGTATAAAGATATACTATGAACACGTTATGATGAAACCAACCAAAATTCAAGAAAGTCAGTATACTTATGAATATCCAAGACACTGGGTAGAGTATGTAGGAGGTGAGAAAGCTATTGAAATCAGACAGGTTCGAAGTATTCCAGCAGGAAGAACAATATTATTGAAGAACTTTAATGTTTTGAGGTATAATGATGAAACAAAGAAGCAAGATAGTTTTCCTGTTGCTGTGTATGTGAACTTAGATACAGGAGATGACATGAAAGTTTTTAACACAAAGCTTCAAACGGTAGTGAGAGAACAACTGACTGCGGAAGGACATCCATTACCTTCAGAAGTTACCATAGCATATAATTTTGAAACAAACTCAATAGATTTTAAAGTCATCTCTGCAAAGAAGTCAGGTTTTACATTTAATGAAGCAGATGTATATTCGAATGAAAACTTCAAAGCTATTGCATGGTTAGATAATGACGATTGCTTTAAGAAAATATTTAAATACAGTGACTCAACGATGTCAATAGATGACCTTCGTGGAATGTTACCATCGACGTTTACAGTAGAAGGTTCAGCAGGATTGCTTACAAGATTGTCAATTGGTGGTATTTGGTCTCGTGAGAACATTGTTATAAAATCCAGTATAAGTGAATTTGCTGAAGAATCTATATTATGTCTTTCAAACTACATGTATTCGCCGCCGAAGCATTATAGTATAACAAACTTTGTCAGTAAGTTTAACATAAGACTTGTCGAACCTTCTTCAATGAAAGATGTTGTGCTACCAAAGACGGAAAGGATGGACTCATTATTGAGATGATTTTAATAGCATATTAAATGAGCTTGTTCTTGAAGGTCATTCATGATGAAATAACTGTTGTAGAAGATGTTAGCAATTGTTCAGACATTTTGAAGCGTATAGATGAGATATAAGAAAGAAGTTAGATAGACCGCAAAGCGGTGAGGGCGAAGCCCGTGAGAACGTTTATGTTTCATTGACTTTCTCCAGTAACGAGAACTTTTATGAGATAATATTGAAGAGAGATGATTTTAATATGGTGTAAATGGTAGCTTGGGCAGCTTTAGGCGCAATGGGAACAAAAGCATTAGCATTTGGAGCAAAAGCACTTGGAGCTTATGACGCAGTAAATAAAATGAGTGGAGGAAGGGTTTCGAAGACATTAGATGCAAATAAAGGGAAGATTGGAGGCTGGGTTGCAAAGAAGTTAAGATTAAATAAAATAGGGCTCATAAATAAAGCATCCAATTTGGTTGCGACTGAGTCAGAAAATGCTTTAGGAAAGGACGATGAGTTTGCAAAACACGCAAAAGACTTTAATGACCAGATGAAAGGTGAAACAATGCATTTAAATAGATTCGATGGAACTAAAGAAAATGTTTCTTCTCCACCAGTAGTTCTTCCGTATGGTCCCTATGGAATGTATGGAAACCCTTACGAAAGACCATTTGACCCATTGACTGGTGGAAGTAACTGGTATCATTACGGCCGAAGAAGAAAGACAGTCAAGTTGGAGACAGACGTGAAGAAAGCAACTAAAAAGAAACCAAGGAAGAGAGTTATAAAGCAATGAATTCAACAGGGTGAAAAAAGAGGTGAGATCTCACCACTTCACCTAAATTTATTTTTGTGCTATGTTTTCATACGTGTGAGGGTGGTGATATCATTATTTTTTATTTTATTTTTTTATTTTATTTTTATATAAATGACGAAAACTATTGAGATAACAAACTACAACGGTCATGAGTTCAAGAATTTGTTCTTCGTTCCTCGTGAAAATACATTCTATCAGATACGAGGGAGAAAGGGTAAAGTTAGTTTGAGCGTTTATGACTACAAGCATAATGGAAAGTTTATACAAGCATATGATACAAACGGTAAGCGTGTTTCATTAGCTTTGTCAAAACTTACTAACATTTATTTTGACAGTGACTTTGACCTATATGAAGAAGAAAGTGAGTCAGAAGATTATGAGCTGTTATGTGAAGCACAGCAATGGGAGGAGTTGCAATACTTTTGTAAGTGAGAACGTTTATTTTTTACATTAGTGAGGTGAAGTGGTTGGCGGTTTTGTAAATATTTAAGGTTAAGTTAGTGTTGTCGTTTGTGTTGTAAAATATACGTTAACGGTTTTGTAAAGTGTCAAATTCACAAGTATTGGGTAAGGAGGCGCGCAGTGTCTCCGTACCCATGACTTGTATACTAACTCCAGTATGCCACCAATGAGAAAATAAGAAGACTTGACCCTAACGTTCCAGGAGTTTATGTTAACCTTTCTGGACAAACTGCAGCAGCAGTAACCAAAGTAAAACTGAAACTTAGAGTTCCTTTGTCATCTTTCCTCATCTTTAGGTTCTTAAGATACTTACCAAACTGGGCAGGAAAAATTTCTATTGAACTTACTCCAAGCAAAAATAACTTAGTCATTGCACCAACACAAGACCCATTCACTCTTACAGATACAGCTGGTGGAGCTGCCAGCATACCATTTGGAAAATGGTGCAAAGAGAAAGTTGACTTAGACTTTGGTTTCTCAAACCTCAACACTGAAGTAAACTACTACTTCTCAGGAACAGCAGACAACAATACTGCTTGGGACACAGTTAAGTTCACATGCGAACAGTTTGAATGCAAGAGAATAGAAAGCAGACTTGCAGTCTATATGTTGGACCCAGATATTTCAAATGCTTTAGCTGCCAAATATATTGCAGTTCCACTTATGTTCCCTATACACCAAATATCTGTCAAAGACTTTGCAGGTGAAGTTGGAAACCAAAATCCAGGAGCCGCAGGTGCAAGAACAGATATTGCTTTAACAACTGCAATGAAACATGCAGATACTATGTTTGTACTGTTCAGACGAACTATAAATGACTATTCTTGTTTCTACAACCCTGGTATTAAATATCATATAAACATAGATGGCAAATATTATCCAAGAGAAGAATATTCTACAGTTGAGGATATGAGGTCATACAACTTGACATTAGATGCTATGAACTTTAACAACAACTTCACAACAACTATTAACCCTGAAATGCAAAGTTCTATTATGCCATATGTGAAAGTATGGACTCATACAGGAGGTCAAAAAAACTCAATATACAAATGGAGACCGTTCAAACTTTTGGCTTGGCATTCCATTTGCTGACTCAGAAGACTTTATGGGTGGTATTTCAACTGTTGGTACAGTTCAAATACAATATACTGGTGACAGAGACGGTCCAGATGAATTGAGAGCAAAGAAGTTTACAAAACCAATAGCACTTTCACGGAAGATGCTCTTTTGAAGATTCGTTCGATGAAACCTGCTGGGGCTCCTCAGATTGGTATAACGACAGCTTCCATCGAGCAGATTTTGGCAGCAGGTCAGTAAGTTGTTCTTGAACTGACTTCTCTCCGTCAAATATTGACAGTACGCCAGTTTTGACATAATATTGTATTATAAACTTTCCTTTAGTAATATCGGTCAGTTTTGAAGTTATATTTTTGTCTGCTTCAAGAACTTTCACCATTTCAGTTATATCAACTTTCTTTGCTTTATGAAAATATTTTGGTTCAGCAAATATTGCTATTCTATAACATTTTCCATTGTTTTGTGTAAAGAACTATTCTGTCAATGTATTTGTATTGTTTGTGAGTATAAACTTTGTTCTGCTTCAATTCAATAAGATATCCGAATACGTCCATCTTTTTATTCTAAGTAAAATGTCATTTCCGAAAAATAGAAGCGTAAGTGTTTCAAAAGGTTTAATGGCGGTGGCAGATGTGAAGTTAAATTCACCAACTCAAACAAACAGTCAAAGTGTTATTGTCAATGTCAAAGACAGAGATGTTGAAGTGGGGAAACCATACGAAGACGAAGATGGTATAACAATTGTTCCTGTAAAAGAACCAACATATCCTGAAGTTAACAGAGACTTAAGTTCTGTTGCAGATATTCGAAACGACTACCAACAACTGAAAGACAAACTTCAAACTCAGGAGAAGATTTGTCAAGCTTTAAGTATTAATGTTAAACTTGGTCGAACACAACCCTGTAAAAGTGAACTCATATGTCATTGCACCTCATGAAGTTTTGAAAGAACTATTGAAACTTTTGACAGAGGCAGACGATATAAACATCAAAGAAATAGAACCCGACATTGGTTGCTGTGGTGTTTCATATAATGTCATTGACAAGATATACGTTATGAAAGAGGTGAAACGTTGAACTTAAAATATAGTTTCCCAGACGTTATAAAAATATTTGACGACCACAACATTTCATTAAAATTTATTTGCTAAGTAAATGGCAGAAGACATAATGGTTTATACTATTACGACTAAAAACCTGAGTCATATAATTCTATAACAACAAACTTACAAAGTCCTCAAGGACGATATTGTAAACTAACCTTAAAACACAATGACGACTAAAGCCTGTTTTGCTCTTTTGACACCAGAAGACTTTATTGTTGTGAATGGTAAAAAATACTCTTTTGAAGATACTTACTCAGATATACCACCAACAGGTTTTGTTGACTTATTTAATACTTTAAGTACGGTGTAACATGTGCTGCAACTAGAGCAGGTTTCATTATGTTTGGATGTCCGACTGAGTTTACTATAAACGATATGAGCTATAATACAAAAACTTATTTTCTGGTTTTTACTACCAACAGTTTCCTATAACAGGAAAGATGTCATACAAGGAATGTCTATTCCATTGACATTAAGCACACCAATCTTATATATTGTTTCAAACTTAGGTTCAAAGTGTTATTCGAATGTCGACAGAAACTATTATGACCAAAAGATACTTATGGTATAAACAATACTTTCTCTGCTGGTTTGCCTATTGTTCATTCGAATGCAGAATTTTCAACCTTAGTGAACTCAAACACTTTGGCAAGTATAACGTTGACATTAGTTTACGCAAACTTTGTTCCTGTAAAACTTTTATGTCCTATGTATTTGTCAATGACGGCAGAAAGTTTCGAATTGGAAGATGCAACTGGTGAAAGTATTGTATTACAAGAACAACTTCAACAACAAATAGCTCAAGAACAACAAATGCAACAAATGGAACAACAAAGTCCAGAGAATAAAAAAATAAATTTTTTTTATTTTTTATTTAAAAAATGTACAGAATAGATGTTTCAGATTTTTATGACTTCCAAGCATTCAGAAATATGTGTCCATTTAGAGACTATAACAAAGCAGTCGAGAATTTGAAACGTTTAGTCATTTATGTTGACTCTGCCCCAGAATGTTATGTCATGAAAGAATGGGATGTTTTCTTTAACAAACCAAGAGCAACAATAGTTTCAGAACAAGAATGTAGACAGAAACTTAAGAAAATAAAAGTCGTACAAGTTGGCATGAAGATGTTAGATGCTTGGGATATCTTATTGTCAAACTTGAAGATTTTTCAGTTCGTGGTATAAAGTTTTATACACCTTCTCCAAACTTCTATTCTATTCTTCACTGGATATAAATATGAACAAGTTAGAATGGAAAGAAAATATTATAGAAGCTTGGTTAGACCATGTCAAAGAAATTATATGCAATGGAAACGAAAGAGTCTATGAGTATATCTTATGTTGGTTTGCAAATATCTTACAAACATCCAAATGCTAAAATGAAACTGCTCTCATTATAATTGGAAAACAAGGAACTGGTAAGAATACTTTCTTTACAGATATTTTGTGCAAAACTGTTAGAAGGTTATTCGAATCCGAATATGACAAACTTAGAAAACATCTGTGGCAAGTTTAACTCCTCAATAGAGAATATGAAACTTATAGTTTGCAATGAACTTCAAAGTATAGATACAACAAAAGTTTTGAACTCAGATGCTTTGAAGAGTCTCTATAACAGACAAAGTTGGAGTTGTTGAAAGAAAGTATAAAGACCAAAGAGTTTGTGAAAATGTTGCAAACTTCATTATGGTTTCAAACAATGCTGTTCCGATGAAGTTAGAAAGTTCTGACAGAAGATATGTAGTTGTCAGAACGTCAGATTCTCATATGCAAGATACAGAATATTTTGACGACTTAGCAGAAACTTTGACATCTGACTTTTACAACCACTTGTTCTCATATTTCATGACATTAGATATTTCTAAGTTCAATCCAAGACAAATTCCACATACCGAAGAGAGACAAACACTGTTAGAAGCAAACAAGAGTGTATATGAACTGTTCATAGAAGAAAGCGACTTTGAGTGTTTAGATGAAAAGTCATTGTACGATTCGTATAAACAATATTGTCAAGAGTATGGTTATATGCCAGCGTCTAAACGAACATTCTTGGCAAATGTCAAAAGTCTTTTAGACGTACAGAATGGTGTATATACAAAGAAAAATTTTTCTGAGTAAATTTAAAAAAAAATATTTTTTATCCGATAGAAAAGATGACGAAATATATTTCAGTAAACAAGTACATGTCAGGACTTAAAGAAGAACTAGACCCATTCACATATTTGAATGTTTACTTCTACCATTTTGAAAAGTCTTCATTTAGCAAAGTTTGGAACATCGAACCAGTTAAGTTTGCTATTGTGACTAAAAATGGTGCGAAATTTGAAGACTTAGACATAGAAGGTTTGTTAACAGTCAAAGAAAGTTTTGACAGAAGGTTCTCAAACCTTAAAGAAGGCAAAGCATACAAACTTGTTATACCTTATGAACCAAAGAAGACAGACGACTATGAATATTATGAGTCTAAAGTTGTAGAAGTTCAAGGTAAATTGGGTAAAAAGCTATTAGAGTCTAAGCCAGTGTTTACTCCTAAAGAGGAAGAGAACATTGACATTGACCCAGAAATGTTCTAAAAATAAAATTTTATTTTTACATGTCAAATTTCTTTTTCTCTGGAACTGGTTCAGGTTCTTTCTTCTCTTCTACTTTTTTCTCTTTCTTTTCTTTCTTCTTCTTCTCTGGTGGAGATATGTCAAATTTCTCAGAACCATATCTATGTAAAAGTTCTTTGTCCTTTAATAGCTCATCTATTCTGTTTTCTATTTCATCTTCAAGAACAGCGCATGTGTCTTCTTTGCATTCTAAGAACTTTTGTTGGACTTCATCTTTCCAATCGGCGTCATCTCTGTCAACAAGTCTGTCATTGACAAATTTTAAGACTGCTCTTTGTAATGTTTTATGGTTCTTGTCATATTCCCAGAAACAGAACTTTAGAACAAATTCACCTTTCTTGTTTACACTATGTAAGATTTTATGGTCGACAGATGTTTTGCTGTCAAAAAGTTTGTCTCGAATATAGATAGCGAAATCGCTAGACATTTTCTAAAAGATAAAAATTTTAATTTTTCTAAAAATATGTTAGAAAAAAAGTTTGCTGACATTGACAAGAAATTTGAGAATGTTTTAAACAAGAACAAGAGGAAGTTAGAAAATGCTCAGATAAAGCCTATACATGACAAGTTCTTATTTGCTCAGAATGGTATAACAGGTCTAATTGCACCACCTGGGTCGGTAAGACTTTCACTTATCTTAAAATGGCTGCACAACAACAAGAACTAGATGAGAAGAACCCATTCTATGAGTTAGTTGTTATTTGTTCGACTTCTGGTCAATTTGACCAAACCGTCAATTCGTTCAAAGATATTATAAAGAAGTCTAAGTTAGTATGTATAAAGGATACTGAGTTGTTAGATTGGATAAAGAAGTACCAAAGAAGAGTTTTGAAGTATAATGCTATAAATGAGTATATAAATTCTAAGTTTAAAGACCTAATGAGGAAATGCAGAGAATATTAGAAAAAACACTTCAGAAACAAACAGAAAGAGATAGAATACATTTCGAAGAAATTGCAATCTTACGATTGGAAGACTTACCCTCATAGATGTCTTCTTATCTTAGATGATTTCGCCTCTCATCCTTTGTTAAAGAACAGAGAACAAGATATGTGTCGAATTCTTAAGAAGCTCAGACACTTTAACATCTCAGTTGTCATTTGTGTACAGACAGCAAAGAGTTTAAGTAAGGATGTTAAAAGAATACTTACTGACATAATACTTTTCCCCGGATTGTCCGAAGACGATTTCATGGAACTTATGAAAGAGTCCATGGCAGGTAAGTTTGACAGACATGAACTATGGGAGAAGTACAAAGTCATACAAGACCCTCATACTTCTTTCAGAATTCATATCTACGCAAACAAAGTTCAAATTGTAAAAAGTCAAGCTTGAAAAATCTAAGTGTTTAGTCTTAGTAAGATGGTAGCTTCTTAAAGCAAATACCATTGCTGAGTTTTATGTACGTGAAGAGAAGTACAATGAATTCAATTACGAGTACAATTGCAATGACAACTAAGGCAACTATTTTTGTCTTTTGCCAGCAAGGTACTTCTTCTCTTCCAATGGTTCGGCAGAACTATACTCACTCATGAGAAATGCCAAAACGGTTTAATAGAAAAAGTGTCATTTTTTTCATGTCCGAAGACTCGAAGGTGCAACACTTCCAAAATACCGACGAACTCAGAAGAGCAGCATGGCAGTATGTTCTTGACAACTTCTTTGAGTTCTCCAGGTACACCTTGGAAAATGCTGAAGAACTCCGACACAGAGAATTTGGAGAAATTGCACTCCAATACTACCTTGACAAACAAAGGGTAAATTAAGACTAAAAACTTAACGTTTAAAAAGTGACATTTTTATGAGCTCCGAGTCACCGAGAAAACTTGGTCAGATGTTAGCAGCTTACTTCCCTGAGGAGGATGGAAGCGTTACATACATCAGGTTCAAAAACAACGAACCTGGAATTGCGTACCAAATTCGCAATTACATGACCATGGAAGAGTACGAAAGGTTTCTACAAGAGAAACCAGCTCTAAACAACTCAGAAAAGAAAGAGTAAAAAGTTTAATTCGTAATTGTTTATTTTTTTACTTGTAAGGGCAAGCTGCAAGTATGAAGTCGACTATCTCCGTCTTTGTTTTGACGAGCTGGACGGCTCTTGCGAGTACGTCTGTTTTGCGGTCTCCAGCTGGTGTCTGACCTTCGTAATTGCGCATGTTCTTGAGAGCTCCAACTGTAAATGGTTGTAGGATGAAGAGTCTCTCAGACTGCTTGAGGTAGTCTTCACGGTCACGAACCGAATCTGTGGTACGAGTCGAATCGGTCGATTTGAGGGAAGAGACTGAAAGCCTGTCGTCTTCCATTGGAGCTGTAGCATACTCTTTGCGTAAGCGGTTCAGACCTTCTTCGAAGTCTTGGTCTCTCTTCGATTGAGATTGGAATTGGAATTGCTGGGGTGGAGCTTGCTGGAACAACCAAGGGTTGGGGAAGTAAGGCATAGGCTGAGGAGGGTAGTTCGGGAAGCCTTGTGGTGGGTAGTAACCTTGAGGTGGAAATTGGTAGTAATTCGGAGGTACTTGCTGGAACTGAGGTTGCTGAGGAGACTGTTGTGGTTCTGCAGCTTTCGGTTCTTCTGGCTTTGGAAGGCATTCAGGAAGAGGAACGTCAGTCATCCGTTTGTGTCCTGTCGGAAGGAAAAATTTTTCCTGTCGGATGGAAGAACTTTTTCTGTCGGAAGGAAAAACTTTTTCTGAAGTTCGACCAAAAAGTTCTCAATTTTCGAAAATTTGAATGGTTTACGGACGGACAACTGGAAGAGTTCTTCCTGTCGGAAGGAAAAATTTTTCCCTTTGTCGGGAAAATATTTTCCTGTCGGACGGAAGAACTTGGAATGCAAGAAAGACTTGACGTGGCAATTTACCTCATTGAACTTAACGACTGCGTAAAAGACTACTTGCGCAAGGTAATGAAGCCCAAGGTCAAGTTCATCACTATTTCTGGAAGGTCTACACTTCAGCTCGAGACTTCGACTGGAATTCCAATTCAAATACCAGACGGGACAGCCTACGATGGCATAAAGGACGCCAAAAGAGAAGCTCTTGTTAAGTTCCTAAACAAACGTCCTTGGATAAAAATACCAAACAAGGAGAACCCCCTACCCCATATGAAATTGGCAATTCAGTCTCTCCTTCACTTCTCTGGTCAACCATTCTTTATAACTACAGAAGGCGACATTCAGCCAGTTCAGTAAACATCTCATTTTAACTCACTTTTTTTATGTTTTTACTCACACTCGTACTCACCAGGTATGAGTACAACTATTTCAACTGTGAACCTTGTATTGACCGGTCTTCCTGTAAATGCAAGTTCGGTCAATACACAGTTTATGGTGGCAAGAAGGACAGTGGAGAATGCGCGCTCGAGAGAGAATTGAAATTCCAGACCCAACTCCAACAAGAACTCTCAAGTTACCAGAGACTCGTGTGAAGAAGAAGTCATATAACAAAGCACTTATAGCCATATACATGGCACGTTTAGAGTAAAAACATTTTTTTTCATTTTTTGAATGAAGCAAGTTAAATTCGTCCCACACCAATCTCAATGGACCGATGAAGAGTTTCAAGCCATGGTTGAAGGCGTTGAGAACGACATAGACGGCGAACTTGAAGGAGCTCAAACCACAATTGCAACCAAAATTGCACAAGTCAAGGAACAGATAGCTCCACTTAAAGCTACCAAAGCTACTCTTGACCTCATGGATACTTACCGTTTAGAAGTAAAGAGTGGAATAAGACAATTAAAATTGAAACTTCTAAACTACGAAGCTATACTCCAAAAGTTAGCAGAAATGAGAAGACTTTACCAGAGCTACTTACATGTAAGGGACTTACCTTCAAGCAGTCCGACCAAAGATGAATTTTCTGACATTGTCCCAATTTTGTCCGAAAGTCAGCTCAGATGTTTTGAACTGCTCCCAACATATCCAGAATATGAAAATTTGCCTGAACTCTTTCGGTTCCTCAAAAAACGTTTTTTGGTTCTCATGTTCGAAACTTTTATCGGAAGAGACAACAAACGTTCAGAAGAAGAGCAAGATATTATTTTAAACTTGTTGTATGACTTAACTGTCATAACCAGCTTTTTGAAGTAAAACCGTCATTCTCAAACCACTTCATTTTTTCGATGTCCGAACAAGCACCGAAGCCGAAACAATGGCAGATGTCCTTTCAAGGTTGCCAGACAAGCGCCCAATTCAAATTCAAATTGCCCAATTGAAAGCTCATCTGACAAACACCATTAAGACTCTCCAAAGTAGTCTTATGACAGAGATGACCAATCTCAAAGCCGATGTCCTCATGAACCAAGCTTCCAATGAGAAATGCCTGAACGATTTCGCGGAAACCTTGCGCAATTACGAGAGAGAGAACCGAGACCTTGCCAGACTCATCTACCGTTTCTTCGAAGAGATAGACGCCATCTGGAAGGTACTCGGAAAGGACAGAACATGCAACACCGTACTTCGTGAGTACCAAATTGAAGAAGGAATTGTCGAGGAGAGAAGAGAGAGAAGAAAGAGAAGAAGAGGAAGAGAGAACCTGAAGCCGACATGGGCAACCCTTGTTGCCGATGACGGTTACGAAATTTCCCAACCCTACCCATACCAAATCCGCAACAAGGAGACAGGCAAGGTTCTTACCCCAGTCCTCAACAACTTGGGACACTTGAACCTTAACCTTCGGAATCGCGGTTCAATCTCCATGGGCAAGCTTGTCGCAATTCAATGGGTTCCAAATCCAGACAAGAAGACGAAGGTCAGACACATTGACGGTGACAAGCTCAACAACCGTAAGGAGAACCTCGAGTGGTTCTAAGAGTAAAAAAAATTATTTTAGGGGGAAACCCCAAGTAAATTTAAGTTTTTATTTTTGGTATTCGTACCAATTTTGGAATGTGAAGACCACATCCCAACCTCTGTACGTGAGTCTTGGGTCCACGTCTAAGACCCTTCTGTAGCAATTCCAAGCCCGAGCAAATTCAATTGTCAACCACTCGTCTCCTCTGTAGTCTTCAATCCATTCTTTGAAGAGACGGTCGAGTTCGGGCTTGGAATATCTCTTGCCTGGGTCCGAGACCAACATTTGGTTGAACTGGACGAAGCGCTCAGGGATGTACGCCATTAAAAAAATGTCACTTTTTTAAAAATAAATTTTTTATTTCATGCAATGTTTAACTATTTCACCATCTTCTTTAACACCCCAGTACTTACGCTTGGAGAGGACATGAACTTCGGTGAAAATTTTGTCCAATTTGAATTGACCCATCTTTTCACCGACACCCATTTCAATGAGTTTGTTGTATCCTTCTTCGTTCGTCATGAGTGCGTCAATGTTCTCATAGTAAACCTTGACTTTCGATTTGACTTCGGAGAAGAATTTGTTGTACTCGTCAAGGACTGCTTTGCGAACTGAGGGTAAGACCAATGTTCGACAATAGGTTTTAATGTGGTTACTAAGCCACTTTGACCTTGAGTGAATTCGTACTTCAAAACAAAAGGAGAAAACCTTTCAACAAAGTTGTCGACCTTCTCATAATGTTTACTCTTCATCTCTTGAGGTTTCTTAATGGAATATCCCCATGTCGAATTCATAAGCAATTTGAGTGTCATTGCAAGTTTGGGGTTTGAAGCTTTCCTAATATCATACAGTTGTTGTATGACTTTTCCAACTGTATAGTTCCTTCCCGGGAACTCACCATCTTCGTTTGGAATTCCAGTCGGAATATATTGGACAAACCTCATGTATGCAGCGTTAAGGTCGACATAGTATATCTTTTCATCTGAGTCGAACTTGTCGCAACCAATTGGTCCAGTTTGTGGAAATTCAAGTGAGTCTCTTATCTTCTGAGAAACTTCTCCTGTTATCTCATAAACATCGTCGAAGCAACCTGTTTCATATAAAACCTTCTGACCTAACTCAGATGCTCTCCAATACAATTTGACGTCAATTGGATGTCTCAATGGAAGTTTGTTTATAGCATCTTGAAGTTCTTGCAACCTCATTGGAAGTTCTTCTGGTTCAGGTTGGTATCCGAACATACCAACCCTTGTGGAACTGTGTACTTCTTTTGTACTAGAACTTTGTCTGGAACAACTTTTGGTCTTGCTAACAATGAAAAGTTTGTTTCGTCTTTTGGTACAAAAGTTTCTGTCAGCTTGTCATCTGGAATTGGTTCCAACAAACCTTTCTCGAAAAGAATGTTTACAGCTCTGACAATGTTGCACTTACTTTTACCAAAGAATGGGTTTGTAAGACTTTCGTTCAACATGAAGTGGTTGTGGACAATTACAATCTTCAACCATGGTAAGTCTTTGTCAACAACATAGTCGTCATGTGAAGAACCTTTAGCTGTAGGTATGTTGACTCGGATATTGACATTTGCCAACGGTGCAATTTTTGCCAATTGACCTCTGAGAATGTACCTTGTCTTCACACATGACTCAAGATACTTCATCTTCTCATCTGTAACAAGACCAGAGTTCCTGAGACATGTAAGAATGCAAGGTTCATTGACAATTGTTTCAATTGAATTGTAAATTCCATACCTTGTCAAGTCAATGTCAGACTTATTTATGAACGGGAAGTATCCAGCATGTTGTCTGACTGCTTGAGGGTTAGGTTGGTACCATTCGAACTTGACACTTGCAATTCCTTCAATTGCATTCAAAATGTCTGAGTCGGAGTCAACCATTTGTTCTCTCTTTGTAGTCTTGAAAGCGTCAAGAAGTTTTGCGGCTGTTTGTTCATTGCCATGTGCATAGTAAATGTGACCATCCAAATCTGTTATGGTCAATCTGACATTGTGTCCTTTCTTATTTCCGTCTTGAATTGCAGCAAGTACTCCCATGAAGCCTTCTTTGTTCTTTCCTTCGTCAAAGTTTACTGTAAAGGTTCGACCAGATGTAATTTGACTTCTAACTTCACGATACTTTTCATATGCATATCTTGTTCTTTCCATGGGAGCATGTGCGTCTTCACCTTTTCCTTTTTTCCTTCTCAAAGGATGCAATTGTTCGTCATGTTTCCAGTAGAATCTGGCAAAGCCGTCGTGTCCTTCAACTTGAGGTTCACTAACATCGAAAGGCATGTCCATAAGACGTTCTTCTTCTAACCTCTCTAGCTGTTTGGATAATTGGCACGTGCTGTTTCCAAATCCATTTCGTAGCGAAGACCAGACAATTTGTCATAGACTTTTATGGGTCTTCCCTTCCTATATTTAAAATTCTTCGAAACTCTCCAACCATATCTTTGTAACTCTGCTTTTATTCTAGCAGACTTTCTATCCATTCTATATGGGGGCATTTTTATAAAAATAAAAAAATATTTTTTTCTTTACTTTACATAACCGCCTGCTGCCATAAGTCTTTGACGCCAACCCATACCAGCTAATGAAGGTTGACTTGGTTTAGTTTGGAAACTAAAACTTACTTTGGTTTTGGTTTATCTTCAGTTTTTGGTTTTCTTCTTCTATCGGTTTTTCGTCACTTTTCGGTTCCTCTGACTTTACTTCACTTGCAGGAACAGTTGTGTCGTCAACATCTTCATAAATATCATATGCCATTTGTTTTTGTTTTCCTTTCAACTTTTTGTGTTTGTTGTAAAGTTTAGAATATTTCGACTCTAAGTCAATGAGATGTTCTATAATGAACTGTTGGTCAGTGAAGTAAACTTTTCCATCTGTTGTCTCGAAAGCTCCTTCAGACTTCAATATTTTATTTGTGAGAGTCTGTTTCTTTTTGAGATACTAGCCGTTCCATTTCTATGAAAAGTGACTTTATAGTTAGGGTTTGTATTTCCAGACCTGGCACTTTCTATTATTGAATTTTTCTCTTCATCTGTAAGTTCTTTGACAGGTTTTGACAATGGTTCTGAACTTTTTGTTTGTGGTGTCAAATCTACCGTTTCAACTTCTTCGGTCATTTCATCTCAGTAAAAAATTTTAGTTTGGTTTGTTTTCAACTGGTTGTTGTTGTGGAGGTGGGATGGTTCCTTTAATAATATCATTCAGTTTCACATGCTGAGCCTGACTATATGGTATCGGTTTTAAATGCTGGAAGCCGACAAATCCATCTTGAACTCATTTGTCTCAATGCTGCATTTGTTCATTTCATCTCAATAAAAAACTTTACATTCCCCACGTTTGAGGCGGTTGAGGTTGGTTATTGTTTACCCACTGTTGTGCATGGTTATATCCTCTGTTAAAGAATCTTTCACCTTGGTCCATATAGTGTCCTGCTTGGTTATAGTAGTCATTTGCTTTGTTATAATAGTTTCCTGCTTGTCTTCCTACATTGTCCATCCATCCTTGAACTTTTCCTCTTGTTTCAGGATTTGGAATAAGATTTGTTGCATCTCGTGCTACATCCCAACCTTTCTGTACAGTTTGTATAATAGGTTGTGCTTTCTCTTTCAGTATACCTAATGTACTCAAAATCTTCCTTCCAATTCCAAATGCACCTCTGGCTATTGTTCCCACTGCGGGTAAAAATCTAGATGCACTCCTGCTAATGCGCCAAATAAACCCATTTCTTATAGGTAAAAAATGACGAATCCGAACAAGGACCCCTATGTTTCTAAAGCGACAAAGAAAGCACTCATGATAAAAATCTTTAGTTCAACACCAAATGCTTGGTTTATGGATATCTTGGAAAACATTCCGAGGTATAGAGAAGATGGACCACCATACTGGTTAATATTTGTTGGTCAAAACACAAGATACTGTGAAGCCATACCATTACAGTCCAAAGCTATTTTAGATATCTTAGCAGCTTTGACAATATTCGTTGACAAATACCATCCAACAAAACTGACATCTGACTGTGAAAGTTCTTTCAAATCAGATGATGTAAAAAACTATCTGCGTTCAAAAAATGTAAACCAATATTTCATTGTCGACCAAAACCATTCTGCTCTTGGTGTCATTGACGGTGTATAAAAATGTTAAGAGACTTAAACCAACCACAAGGTGGTGAAGCAAATGAAATGTCATATGACGACAAGTATAGACACTTCTCCATGGCAAAGATGAGACAAGTTTTAAATATTTACAATAACCGTAAACAAAAAGGTTTGGGAAACCACTCCCCCGAAGAAATGAAAAACAACCCTGACTTAGAGAAAGACTATATATTTAATAATTTAGTCAAAAGAGACAAACAAGAAAGAATGCCGGGCTTCAAACTTCAGAAAGGTGACAAAGTAAAAATAGAAATACCTAAACGCGACCCATATGAAAATACTATTGACTATGACAACAATGGGAACTCGACAGGTACTCACATTCGTGTTCGTAAAAATAGAAGAAAGTATACAAGAGAATATTATGAAGTTTTAGGCAAACATGGCAAAATGTACAGACTGCAAGCAGAAGATAAAACTACTATTGTCAGACCTCGTTTCAAACTTGTCAAAGTTCAAGGTGGTATACTTTCAAAGACAGTTCCTAACAAATATAAGACAACTCCTGACGAATATGCTAAAGAAGTTGAAAATGACGACTAAGCAATTCTATACCATGCGTAAACTGTCATGTAAGGTGGCATGTATTCTTTACTTTGTCCCGTTGTTTGCGTATATCCTGAAACGAAATGTGTATGGTTTCCTTCTCCCTGCGTGTCATCCCAGTAACAATTTATAGCAAACTTAACGTCGTCTTTAACATCATATCCTTTACCTTTTGTCATTCCTGACCAATCCCAATATCTATGCTTATGCCAACCTGCTTGAGATGTACTTAAATCTATGTAATGACTGTGTGCAGGTAAATTTTCACCTGAAATCGTTTTACTTCCACCTGTTTCCTTTGAAGAGTTTGCACAATACAAAAACCTGTCGACTATTTGTTCCCATGCACCAACACCAAACATTACTTGAGGACCTCTTGCATCCATAGATGTATAAATAAACCTACTGGGTTCATTAAATCAAACATATGAGATATTATAAGAGATTGTCTCTTTTGAACTTAAAATATAGTGCAACTATTTCAGGTTTCTTCTGGTTTGTGTCAGAATATTTTTTATAATATAATCTTATGTTTTCAGGGTAGGTAAAATCTTGACTATAATATTTATTTCTGTCATCTGTATAATAATATACTATTCTCGTTTTTTCTATTGCATTATATCTTTTATATCTATAATAATCTAAATATAATGTTAGCTTTTGTTCATCTACATGTGGTGTTCTGTCGTCATCTCCATAGTCATAATAATGTGGTGCCGGAGCTGGGTCAGGCAATGTCATATCCACCATTTCATAAACTCTTAAATATTTCTTTTGTTCGTCTCCATATAAGTTTAAGTAGCAGTTGTTGTCTAATGGAACTTTAACTTGTGTACCATCATTCTTTTTATAGCTTACATACATTTCATTGTTATTTTTCGGAATGAGTTTACACCGTGTACCATTTTTAAGGACTGTACAACTGCCATCTAAAATATTTATTTTCTTCATTGACAGAAAAGTCACCAACAATAGTTTCAATATTTTTTGTTCCTATCAAACTTTGGTATATTTCATTGACATATGTTTTATCTGCTTTATTTTCAAGGCTAACGTTTAAGTCTGTTATTTCAGAAGATGTATGTGTATGTCCAACGTCACTTTTCCTGTTTAAGGTTTCTTGTAAGTTTGTAATATTTGCAATGGTATGTGTATGTCCAACGTCACTTTTCCTGTTTAAGGTTTCTTGTAAGTTTGTAATATTTGCAATGGTATGTGTATGTCCAACGTCACTTTTCCTGTTTAAGGTTTCTTGTAAGTTTGTAATATTTGCAATGGTATGTGTATGTCCAACATCACTTTTCCTGTTTAAGGTTTCTTGTAAGTTTGTAATATTTGCAATGGTATGTGTATGTCCAACGTCACTTTTCCTGTTTAAGGTTTCTTGTAAGTTTGTAATATTTGCAATGGTATGTGTATGTCCAACGTCACTTTTCCTGTTTAAGGTTTCTTGTAAGTTTGTAATATTTGCAATGGTATGTGTATGTCCAACGTCACTTTTCCTGTTTAAGGTTTCTTGTAAGTTTGTAATATTTGCAATGGTATGTGTATGTCCAACGTCACTTTTCCTGTTTAAGGTTTCTTGTAAGTTTGTAATATTTGCAATGGTATGTGTATGTCCAACGTCACTTTTCCTGTTTAAGGTTTCTTGTAAGTTTGTAATATTTGCAATGGTATGTGTATGTCCAACGTCACTTTTCCTGTTTAAGGTTTCTTGTAAGTTTGTAATATTTGCAATGGTATGTGTATGTCCAACGTCACTTTTCCTGTTTAAGGTTTCTTGTAAGTTTGTAATATTTGCAATGGTATGTGTATGTCCAACGTCACTTTTCCTGTTTAAGGTTTCTTGTAAGTTTGTAATATTTGCAATGGTATGTGTATGTCCAACGTCACTTTTCCTGTTTAAGGTTTCTTGTAAGTTTGTAATATCAGATATAGAATGTGTATGAGTCTTATCTGCTTTTGTCTCTAATGTTTCCTTAAGACTTGGTATTTGGTTAATATAATGTATATGAGTCTTTTTAGAATATTCGTTTTCAGCTCTTGTCACTTCACTTGACATTTTATTGTCAACATATGTTTTGTCTGCTAGTTCAGGATGAGTATGTTCTTTTGTTGCATAAGCATTGTTAGCTCTTTCTTCTTCTTTTGCTATTGCATCGTCTACATATTCTTTGTCAGCTTTGTTGTCAACATCTGCTTTCAAAAGAAGTTCATTTATAGGTTTCTCGTTTAAAGTTCCTTTTGTTGGATTTATACAGACAGTATTGTTCTTATTGTCTTGAAATAGAAACTCATCTGTCATTGGGTTTATTGTCAGTTTTAAGTTTCCTTCTTTCAATGACTCAGATATCTTAGAATAGTTTGAAAAGTTTGTTGTGTTCTTATTTAGAGCTTGCATAATGAGTTGTCGGTTGTGTTGTATTTCTCTCATAGACGCTGTTTCATTTGACATTTTTATTATAGATAAAATATGCTTCCAATAGAAAAAGAAAATTCTAGAGTTGCTACAACTAAACCATTAGATGAACTTTTTACTAATGTCGGTCAAAAGTTTGAGATAGATACCGTAAAGCATGAAGGCTATCGTTTTGACTACCCATTAAGATGGTTAAGAGACCCATCTGTCACAAAAGCTATTGGCTTTCGTAGAATGAAGTTCATTTCAGAAGCCATACATGGTTTCCCATTTATTGTAAGGTTTCATATAGATTATACATCTGAAGGGCAACGAAAAATGTGGGAAGAAATTGAGCTAATACAAGTTGACCTCTCATCTTCTCTACAGACTGCATTAAAAAATATAGAAGATAAAATAAATTCATGTTATGCAAAATATGCTGATGAATATGCGAATACCGATAGCACACTTTATGTGAGAATTGTATATGACAAACAAAATTCACAAGTGTCATTTCAAATCTACGAAGACAATCCAAATAAAGACGAACAAATATATACAGAATTCACTGCAATGTCATGGTATTATTTGCAAAGAATGTTAAATCAGAAAGTTGAACCTCCTTTAGCAAATATCTACAGTCGATATGCAAGAGATGAACCATATTTATTTAAAGATGTTTTCGACCAAGATGCTATTATTGTTCATGCTTCATTTTCTGGCGCCCAAAACTCTTTTTATGCTTGGCAAATGACTTTTACGAAAAACATACAAAGTTATACGAACCACCAAGTGGAAGTATTTCAGACTTTCAAGTATGGTTTACTACAGATGGAAGAAAAAGAATAATTCCATTATACCATGCGTTTTACTTAGAACTTAGTTTCATATACAACTACTATCGAACGATAAAAATATAACTTTTTAATATACCGGTTGTGGTTGCCAACTTGACTGTGGTGCAGGTTCAGGCTGTTGTATTACAGGAGCTTGTTCTTCTGGTTCAGGGTCTTTAGGTATAATACCAACAAACTGACCTACTCTTTTACCAATATTTTTGACACTGTTCCATACTCCTCTTCCGACAGATTTTATTCCATTCCATATACCTCTTCCAACATTTCGAAAGAAGTTTCCTATCTTACTGAAGAAACCCATTTTACTATATGTAAAAATCTAATGTCCGCCTAGTCTCTTACGTTTCCTGTTGAGTTCCATAGCATTCTTTAACTGGAGCTCATACATTCTGTTTCTCCTCTGGTAGAAAACATATTCTGGGTCAACTCCTGTGTTCGCGTCATCTGCATAAAGTTGTTTATATCCCACTTCAGGGTTTGTATAAAACTCTTTCCATCTCATATTTGCATACCATGGTGGCAAACCTAACGCAGCGTCATTTGACATGGCAGTTTGCATTTGTACATCTGTTGGCACTTGACCATAGTTTGCCATTGCAGTTTGTATTCTAACTTCATTTGGAATATTCTCTGGGTTTGGTTGTCCAGGTTGCTGTGCATTCGCTAAGTTCTGTGCGTCCATTTAATATTAGATAAAAATATCTCTTACGAGTACATATGCTGAACATTTGCAGGCATTGGTTCATCTTCATATTCTCTGTACTTTTCTGCCACGTCAAATAAATAAATGACACAATGGAAAAAACCTAAAACAAGTAGTCCTATTTCAAACCACATTTACTTACTAATAAAATTTCTTTATTGTGACACTTTCTCCGGTTTATAGGACCTCTCTCATATTCTATCTTGTCATATATAAACTCATAGTCATGTATGTCCTCTAACCATCTCATAACGGTTTCCAAACCACTTTTATCGGATGTAAAGTAAAAGCATGGATGGTTATGTATAACGTCTAAAGTTTCTAAAGAGTCTCTCAAAGTCCAGTCTACTTGGTATTGAAAATCCCATGTGTTATAGAACGGCGGGTCCACTATAAAGAAAACATTTTCCTTGTCTTTATATTTTTCATACAACTCTGTCCAATGACATCTCACAAACTCTATACCCTCAATATATTTTTCTATGTCCTCTTTGAAAACATTTGTATAGTTAAGATATAAAACTTTTGACATAAGTGTTTCAATGTCATGAACTCTTATAGCACCACTATATAATAGTCTAGCAGATATACTATCCCAGTCTATATATTCTGCTTTTTTCAAAACCTCTCTCACAATATTTTTCTTATCTAATGGTATACGTTCCATCTTACCTATAGGTATCTTTTCTTTTAACTCTTTCAATATATTATTTGTGTCTGGAATATGTTTGAGACGGTCCATATAGTTGTCGAAGTCATTGCATATAATCTTTGAGTCAGGAAATACGGTATGACATAAATGGGATATATAGAAACTTCCGCCGAACAAATCTACAAATGTTAGACCATTCGGTAGTTTCTTAAGTTCTCTCAATATAATATCTTTACATCTACTCTTATTTCCAAAGAACGGTAACAGCGGTTTTGTAAAATTCATTTATATATAATAATAAAACTGTTTTTACCCGAAAAGTGATAGAAAAGTGACAAAACATGAAAACATATATAATTTGTGAAAAGTGACACAAAAGTGACATTTTAAAAAGTGACACCATTAATATGATGTAAATAACAACGGTTTTGGTTTTGTCACCGGCTGGTCGGCTGGGGTTCGGTCCTCCTCTTGGGTCTTGGGCAAAATTTCTTATGGGCTAGAGGGCGCAACGCGCCTGGAAGCCCCACTTACCTGACCTGAGTTCTATTGTTAAATAGCTAAAATATCACAAACTGATTAAAGCACTAAACTTTCAATGATTTTAAGGGTGCGCCCGGGAGGATCATGTAAACTTTAGAATTAAGAACCTTAATTTTTAAGCAATAACTTGGTACCTAAATAGGTAGGAAAACTCTAAAAATATCAAAAAATACAACTTGGCTCCATAATAATTCTGTCATGGTGGCTGTTTGTATCCCCTAGTATTTTCCTCTTGAATCTCTTTTTCTGTCGAAATTAAATTCAAATCTCAGAAGTAGAAGTGAATAATCGACTTATTACTGCTATTATACGAATAAATAAATTCATTATATTATTTTTATTTACATAATATCTGTTTGAAGTCCATAATTCTATAAATTTTTCTTCAAAAACATTACAATCTTGATAGTTTTGGTACTGTTTAATAGGTTTTTGGCACCTTATTTAGTATTTACTACGTATAGAGTCGATCTGAACTTAATTTTCGGAAATTTAAAATATTTATTATAAGTAAAATCTGATTTGAAATTTATGTTTAACTACTCATATCTTGCATTATCCTGAGTAGCTTTTGTAAAAATTCATCAAAAAAGATTTTAACGTGCTTTAATTTTTATTTTTTAAAATAATGCATATTATTATATAACTAGCATATTTACAAATTTTAGTGCTTTCAAAAATTTCATTCTCCCCCTCTCAAATAAACGTACATCCGGGTGGCCTGTTTTTTGCAAAAAATAAAATTTCATTTTTTATGCTTAAAAAGTCAGAATTTTTATTTTCTTCTGGGATATATGATGGCTATATCAGATGCCCATTCTTTTTGATACTCAACATTAAACATAAAACTTAGCCGTTAGGGCTCTTCTGAAAATATTTTTTTTTCGAAAAATTTTCGAAAAAAATCAAAAAATTTAAAAATCCCCGAATCTGCAGGGATTTTAAAAAATTCTTTTTAGTAAAACTTAAGGATATTGTATCAGATATATTGGTATGGGCAAATTCAATTTTAATCCAATATTCATCGAGATATTAAGTTAACGAAGCTTTCAAAATTGAGAGGGTAATCCTCCTCCTCTCAAATAAACGTACATGCGGGTGCACCCTTAAAAATCTTTGATATTGAAATAAAGTAAATCAAATGCATATAACATTTCAGCAGAGTGATCTTGTAACAGTAGATCTTGCTCGAAATATCTTGTAAATCTAAGATCCTTTGATAAACATCAATTATCTTGCAAAATTCATAATTTCGCTACGAGAAATAGGTAAATTTTATTGTCACAAATAAATAGATAAGTCTGAAAGCATGAAATATAATTTACGATGAAGGAATTGATCGTAAACTAATATTTGTTGTTGCGGAATGCACAAACGAATAAGGAATATATACAAATTGAATATTACGGAATATATCCCTCATAAAAACATATCGTTTTTGATATGATTAAGAAATTTTGAACATAAAACGAGTTTCGCTCTGAAACTTGATAAATTAGACGCAAATTAGTGATCTGAAACTATTAATAAAAGCATAAAACACAGGAAAAAAAATCTTAAATAAAAATACGCAATCTGTTCACTTTAAAAAGGTAAGTTATGTTACTAGATAGTAGCGAAGCAGAGAAGTTGTCCACTTTAATTGATTTAGTAACCGTAGAAGCGCTTAGAAACGTGATCGTTGTAAGCGACGGAGCCTACGTAAGCTGGATCGTATTCGATACCACCAGCCTTGTTGCCGACGACAAAGTGCATTGATGTTCTGGCATTCTGGCATTGGAGAATTTCCTTCTCATTGCCAGCAGCACCTGCACCACGGCCACCATAACGGTATGTTCTGGCACCTGTGAGTGGCTTGATGGCTTCCCAGCTGAGAATGTAGCAATCGCTTCTCATCCAGCCATTAGCAATGGCTCTGTTGTAGTTAGCGTTGCATCCGTCGATGCTGTTGACGCCACCGAGCCAGCAGAGTGACATGAAACCGCAGCCCCATCGTCTGATGTTGGCATTGAATCTTGGATCGCCTTGGCGGATAACTTGACCGGATGGTCCTGGAGCTGGGCCTGGAGCTGGTCCGGAAACTAAGTTGATGTAGTCTGCGCAAACCCAACCCTGGTCAATCTTGAACCAGTTGCTGGAAATTCCCTTGATCTTGATGCCGGCGCCATTGCCGAGGCCACCAACACGACCGTAGTTTGTGCCTGGACCAGCACGGATGTTGACACCGATGTTAGAATTGACTTGACCATTAACGATTAAGTAATCAGCAGAGCAATATCCTGTTCTGCCGTTGAAATTGACTTGCCACCAGTTGTTTGAGTATCCTGTAACTGATAATGTAGAGCCATCAGCTGCGGGGCCAATAACTGGGTTGTTTGTACCTGGTCCGCTTCTGATGTTAAGTCCGACGCCGCCTGCAGAGACGACACCTGTGCCAGCGCCATTAGCTTCAGCATAATGATATGGAGAATGAATCATGTGATGTCTGTAGGAGCGCCTAGAGACAGCACAGCCCAAAAGAAGAGCAAACATTTTTTTGATTCAGATCTGACGTCAAACCGAAATTTGTCAGTAAGATCAAGTGATAGTTTATAATTATATATTGTCATTAATTTATACGATGAATTATAGAGATCATTCAATAAAAATTGTGAATAGCGGTTAAAGTAAAATATTACGTATTTAACTCAGAGATTAGATATATGATTTTGAGAATTAATAACCGAAATTTTTCTAATTCGATTAATTGATTTGACAATCTGACGATCGAACCGATATTTAATATTATAGATCTATGATGGTTACTTAAGAATTGATATATCTGACAAATTCAAATTATATCTGATCAAAACAAAATTTTCCAATCATTCCACAATACGAAATTTTTCATAATCTCATAACGAAAATAAAATTGTAGGAATTGAAAATTACGGTTTTGCATTTGATTAAGGGTGCACCCGTATGTACGTTTATTTGAGAGGAGGAGGATTACCCTCTCAATTTTGAGGGATTCGTTAGTTTATTTTCTCGATGAATATGCAATAAAATTTGATTTTTACCTTATCAATATACTTCATATAATATACACATGTTCATGTAAAAACTTTTTTCCAAAATCCTCGGGAATTAAGGGATTTTTGAATTTTAAGAATTTTTTTCGAATTTTTTCGAAAAAAAATATTTTCAGAACAGCCTTAACGGCTAAATTTAGGAACAATGTTAAGTATCAAAAAGAAAGGAGGTCTGATATAGACAACATATATCGTTGAAGGTTGAAAAAATCTCTAATATTTGAGCCCAAAATTTCAAATTTTAATTTTTTGAAAAAAGAGGCCACCCGTATGTACGTTTATTTGAGAGGAGGAGGATTATATTTTTGAAAGGGTGAAACATTATGAATATGTTAATTATATAATAATATGTATTATTATAAAAAAGAAAAAATAAAGCACGTTAAAATTTTTCTTTCTTGATTTTTTACAAAATCTACTTAGAATTATGCAAAATATGACTAAATAATTATAAATTTCAAGTTAAATTTTAATTTTGATAAATAATTTAAATTTCAAAATATCAAGTTCAGTTCGACTATGTATGTAGTAATTCCTTAATAAAGTGCCAAAACCCTATTAAAATATATGAACATTTTCAACATTTTAATGTTTTTATTTAAAAATTTGATGGAATATGAGCTTCAAACAATTATTATGTAAATAAAAATAATTAAATATATGTATTTATTCGTATTACAACCGTAGTAAGTCGATTCTTCCTTTCTTCTACTGAGTTTTGAATTTGATTTCGAATTGTAAAGAGATTCAAAGGGAAAATACTAGCGGATAAAAACTACTCCATGAAAGGGTCATAATGGAGTCAAGTTGTATTTTTTGATATTTTTTGCTTTTCGAGCCTAAATAGGTAGCCAAGATAATGTCTAAAAATAAGGTTCTAAATTCTGAAGTTTACATGATTCTCTCGTGTGCACCCTTAAAGATCCGAGTTTTTACAAGACTTCGTGTAAATATTCTAATTATATATTTGTTAAAATTTTTGTTAAATCAAATTGATGTGTAATAAACAGAAATTCATCAAAAGTGACAGCTCTCAATTTTTTGACATTTGTAAATTCTAAATTGAATGAGAAAAATGAAATAATACTAAGCATAATACAATATTCTAGATTTAATTATAATTAGGAAAAGTTAGTTTTGAGAGTACTTTTCATAGGCATATAGAATGAAATCTTCTGAAAAATAATATCACATAAACTCATATTATTTTCTAATATATAACTATTTTATATAAAAATCAAATTCAATGATCTTAAAAGCGAAGGATAAACCTCAAATTTACGAATATAATGAGTGGGAATATAATGCTTATCTATCATAAAACCATATGAAATATCAATTTTTTACTTTACGCCTAATTTTTGACGACAATTAGCAAAAAATGTTAAATGTTAACACTCAGTCCATTTGAATATGAAAAATAAAATTGACTTTGATTAAATGTTTTTATTTATCATGCAATTCTTCTTGCGACCAAAGATTTGAATAAAATTTCAAAAAATAAGATAGCTTAAAAAATAATATACGGTAGTGTTTACTAATAGATGAATAGTATATAAATTCTATTAAAATGGATTTGATCCAAAAAATATATAAAAATTGATCATAAATAAAATCGTTTTAAATTACTTCTTCATTTAAATTATAACAATTATTTTTGGTTTTATATTTTTTTGAATCAAATCCATTTTAATAGAATTTATATACTATTCATCTATTAGTAAACACTACCGTATATTATTTTTTAAGCTATCTTATTTTTTGAAATTTTATTCAAATCTTTGGTCGCAAGAAGAATTGCATGATAAATAAAACATTTAATCAAAGTCAATTTTATTTTTCATATTCAAATGGACTGAGT
Organism: Trichomonas vaginalis G3; assembly: GCF_026262505.1. Classification (NCBI taxonomy): domain Eukaryota; phylum Parabasalia; order Trichomonadida; family Trichomonadidae; genus Trichomonas; species Trichomonas vaginalis. Next base: position 80,092 of record NC_067204.1, read on the forward strand.
GTTAACATTTAACATTTTTTGCTAATTGTCGTCAAAAATTAGGCGTAAAGCAAAAATTGATATTTCATATGGTTTTATGATAGATAAGCATTTATTCCCACTCATTATATTCGTAAATTTTGAGGTTTATCCTTCGCTTTTAAGATCATTGAATTTGATTTTTATATAAAATAGTTATATATTAGAAAATAATATGAGTTTATGTGATATTATTTTTCAGAAGATTTTGTGTTCTTCTTCAAAATTTTATTTTTTTTATTAAAAAGAATCTTTACAAAATATACATTTACTTTAATTAATATTTAAAAACGTGCTCTATCAAAAGTTCCAAAAATTCAATATTTTAGCTTTTCTGAGGTGTCACTTTTGATGAATTTCTGTTTACAACAGATGATTTAACGAAGTATGATCGCCGGTTTTTTCATCATTTGAGAACTCAAATCCGTTTTTATTTTGACATTTGGAGAACAATATCTCATACCATCAAACTCTTTATAAATTCTATTTTTGTAAACACTGTCATAAACAATATCAAACAAGTTCATTAAGGACTCACCTATGTATTTTAGATGGAAAAATAATTATTTCAAAAAAATATTTATATTTATAATAAGTTAAATGTACTTATTATATTTGAGAAATCTCCAGAATTAAGATACATGCAAAAAAATCCCAAAATACCTTATTTTTTATTTTTTTATTAAATAAACTCGAAGATCTGATTAATTTCTTGACACATTCAGGCATAAAGATCATTTTACAATGTTCTATTCATTTTGCTTTAAGATTAATAAAAAAAAAAGATATAAAAATCAGAAGATTTGAATTAAATCTTTAATATTATTTCTATAAAGTTTATAAACAATTCATTATCCAAGTAAAAAAAATGCAATGATAATAAGAAATGGGGTATTATTATTGTCGTCTGGCGGTTTTAGACGACAATGCGAATTTTCAAATAATAGGATTTTTAGCCAGATAAAGAGCTACTCCATATATCATGCGTGTTTGCATACTATATACATAGATGGAATTGATGTTCTTCCTTTATTTAGGTACCGAAACATGCTTGAAAAATCTATTTTTTAGACGACAATGATAATTTTGTCACTTTTCCAGACGACAATAATAATTTGTCACCTTTTTAGACGACAATAATAATTTTGTCACTTTTTCCAGACGACAATAAAACATCCTCATAAGAAATTGAATTTGTTATAGACCGAAAATAGATTTTTTCGGTTTTCTCTTCAAATAATTGAAAGAATGATACTATTATAGGTTTATTATATTATATAGCATATAATCATGCTATAGCCGAAAATTATAAGTTTTGAGAAGATTGAATATAACACAAATAAATTTGAATGTAAGTTAAATTGCTTGTTGTTTTTAATAGCTATTTAATGAGAAATACAATATTGCAAAATTCAAATTGAATGATTGAAAGAACAGAAAAAGTCATTCTTTTCAATTTCGAATATGTTTCATTGTATTTATAATTATATGGCAAATAAGATATTTAAACTTGATTTTTGAAGGAAAATTCACAAAATTGAATAAATTCAAATAATTTGAGAAAGGGACAGACTAGCCCATTGTCACTTTTTAATTTAGCAAATGAACGCTTATGGAGTGGAGTTTTTGGGTAAATCTGATTTGCTTATAAATGAAATAAAATCAAAAGAAACCATATTGGCATTATATTATGCAAAAATAAATGATCTTACTTAGTACTTTTAAAGTTAATTTCAGAAAAAATTTGACACAATGGTATCCGGCACATACAAGTGGTGTACAACCAAAATATAAGTTGGTTTAAACATATATTGCTATATCTCATGATCTTACTTAGTACTTTTAAAGTTAATTTCAGAAAAAATTTGACACAATGGTATTCCGGCACATACAAGTGGTGTACAACCAAAATATAAGTTGGTTTAAACATATATTGCTATATCTCATGATCTTACTTAGTACTTTTAAAGTTAATTTCAGAAAAAATTTGACACAATGGTATCCGGCACATACAAGTGGTGTACAACCAAAATATAAGTTGGTTTAAACATATATTGCTATATCTCATGATCTTACTTAGTACTTTTAAAGTTAATTTCAGAAAAAATTTGACACAATGGTATCCGGCACATACAAGTGGTGTACAACCAAATCTTCGACTCGATGAACTTGTCATCGAGTTATATTCCAGTGTTGTTCCTTCATTCCTGATTAAGTTGCAAATTAAAGGTCTGGATTCAGAGAGAAGTGTTAAAGTTATCAAAAAAGTCACAAGAGATTTCGAAGAAATGACACAATTTAAAAAAGTTGAATGCATCAGTATGCTTGAAGCTGTTCAGAAAGGTCTGAAAAATGATACACTTGATCCCAACATTGTTTACTCAACATTAAAAATATTATTGCAAAGAAAACATTTGATTTAATAAACATTTAATTTATTATAATTAATTTTTTATTACAGTATAGTAAAAAATGCTATAAATAAATTATTATATTTTATTAAAATGTGACTTTTAATAGTAAGTGAATAAAATAAATCAGGAATTGGGAAAGAAATAAGGTTAATTAAAAATAATGAAAATTACAAGTTTAAGGTTAATGAAAAAGTGACAATGGGCGAGTTTGTCCCCCACTCAAATAATTTCTATTCAAAAAGAAACTAGTTATTTGAGTTTAATACTAATTATCTATTCAAACTACAAAGTTTGTAATTTAAAATATTTTGTGAGATCAGATTGAATTAATTCAAGGTTCATTTCCAGTCACTTTACTTATTATTTTTTCTTTTTTTCATTTTAATTATAAATTATTTCATAATACGTTTATTTACGTTACCATTTTCTTTATTCTTTTGAATTCCATACTAGACACTTATAGAATATTTTGATTGTTAACGTACTTCATTAGAATGAATCCTTACAAAGGGTATGTCGATCGAATTTACCTAATTGGTATTTCCAATCAGATTGAAGAAGGTAAAATGACATGGGAAGAAGCTTGCACCCATGTTCCCATCGCCCCAACCCTTCAATCAAATGATTTCAAATATTTAGATGTTTCAAAATCTTTTTTACAAAATCAATTTAGCTTACAGAATATCCCATTGCCTAAAGGCAAGAAAGGTCGTAGGGTCAATCCCTACGACCAAATCAAAGCTCTTGCTGTGATACATGACCACTGGGCCTTTCCCTGTGGTCAAACAAAACAATGGAAACGTTTGAAATTACAACAAATTGATGTATCTTATAGAGAAGTACGCAGATACTTCAAAGAAAATCATTTCACCAAGACGCGATTAGAGCATGCCGGGCCAGAAACAGCAGTAAGATATTGGGCGCTTTCACCCAATCTTATCTGGCACGCAGATGTTCATATTTTAGGGTGTTCGTGGCCAGTATATTTATGGCATAATCGACGATTTTAGCCGCAAAGTCCTAGCGTGTATACAAATACCAGATATGCTGGCAGCGACGACAGCGAACGTTGCGGCTTCCGCCTTCATTGAATTTGGCGCCACTTATTGTTTCTGGACCGACAACGGTTCAGAAAATAGGGGCGCCTTTCAAGATCTACTTGATCTTTAATTAATATACATATCATGTGTACTGAGGCACTGCGCGCCTCCTTACCCCATTTATATGTGAATTTGACACTTTACAAAACCGTTAACGTATATTTTTACAACACAACACAAACACCAACTTAACCTTAAATAATATTTATAAAGCCACCAACCACTTCACCTTCACTAAATAAACAAATATTAAAATTAATTTTTATAAACAAGAAAATTCCCAACTTGAGTGGTGTAGAATTGAGTAGGGGTAATTTTAGCTAAAAGTGACACGCCTGTAAAAAGTGACACACCCATGAAGGGTGTGATTACCGATCGGTAATTTCGACAGTTTAGAATTTAAAAATTTTTATGGAACTGTTGCGAGTTTCATAAAGAATTAAGGAATATAAGCAAAGATTTGAATCAAAATCTTAGACCTAAGCCGCTCGATTCGCTCGCGGCTTTCTTTATATTTTAAAATTGCATATTTCCATCAAAAGTTCATAAGGTAAAAAAATTTTCGTTTATATTATTGCAAAATAAAATCTTCATTATCAAAATAATATTAAATGATAATATAATATAATTATAAACAACTATTATTTAATAAAGTTTAATTGCCAAGGTTCATCTAAATTTTTGATTTTTAATGTTTTATGAATTTTATTTTTGTTGCATGCTAAGTTCGGTCAACAATAGAAATTGAGTGGAAATTAATCTCGAGGAAGTACGATTATGTAAAGTAAAAAATTTTGTGGAATTTTTAATATTATATATTATTTATAATAAAATTTTTTGAGTCATTTTAAGAAGCACATATAATTTTTTGAATTTAAAAAAAAGTAGTGTCAAACGAATATATCACTTAATTTAATACTCAGATTTCTTAAAATTAATGAAAAAAAGGTTTTCTGAGAACTTTTGAGAATGTTTTCAAATTCCATTATTGAAATATATAGGTATTGTATGAAATTCAAACTCTATATTTATTAAAATTCTAAATTTTTAATAAAATAACTTTTCAGAGGAATATGATTTTGAATGGTTGATTAATAAGTAAAAAATGTCTACGATTTTAAGGAGGGAATTGTTCCTTATGAGGTATACATCATAACTATATACCTCATAAGGAACAATTCCCTCTTGATAGCTGGGAAACTTTCTCTGAATAACTTATCATTTGGAGAAAGTTCCCCAGCTATCTATTAGGAACTAAAGGCTATGAGGCACTAATATATAATCAGTGCCTCATAGCCTTTAGTTTCCTATTAAAAACGAGAAAACTTGTTCGAAATGAGTAAAACAATTTCGAACAAGTTTTCTCATTTTAAGGAGGGAATTGTTCCTTATGAGGTTATACATCATAACTATATACCTCATAAGGAACAATTCCCTCTTGATATCCTGGATATTTTTGAATATATTTTTTTTAATAAAAGTTCTCAAAAGTATATCAAAAGTGATTTTTTAAAAATATCTCCAATTAATTAACTAATTAAAAGTATTATATTTTTAAAATTAAATAGTTTTTCAATTTTTTGAAGAATTGAGATACTTCCCACGACAATAAAATTGAGAGGTTTACATTATGACTGATCTTAGCATGCAACAATTTATCATGTATATATCTAATGAAGATTATATATGTAGAAGATAAGTACCTTAATATGTACGTAAAAATTAATGAAATTTATTTTGAATGTAGAACGAGCAATTTTCAAATTTTTGTGCTTTTTTTGAATTTTCTCGATACCAGATAAGTTGTGTTGGCTAAATAATATATGGATACAATGTGTCTTATAGATGAATATATGCACAAAGTTTAAGAGGCCATTTTCTTTCAGAAACCGAGTGCGGGACAAATTTGCCAGGTGTCACTTTTCAATAACCTTAAATTACATTTTTCTAATTTTGAAAAAAACCTTAAATTATATTTGAAGAAATTATGTCTATGATATATGTTTTATGCTAGAATCTTGGAGTTTTCATGCACTACACAAAGAGCTCCAAGGTTCCAAGAGTGAATGCCAATAGCAATTATAGAGATGTACCTTTTCAAAATGATTTTACTGATTAAATTTAATCAATAGAAGACATTTTGAAAAGGTACCTCTACAATTAGATATACAAGAGAATTCAAAGCTTCATTTCAGATAGATTTGAAACTTTGAAACTCTTGGTAGATTTTGAGTGAATGCTGACAATCATCTTTGAGAAGGTTTTCTTTAAGAAAACCTTCTCAAAGAGGTTTCTCAGGAGCCCTGAGGCTCCCTTTCGTAATGATTGGGAGCCTTGGGGCTCCTGAGACGAAGAATGGCTTTCGCCGAATCTTTGATCAGCAGAGGCCAAATGAAAAGGCCTCTGCTGATGGATTCTCAGGAGCCCTGAGGCTCCCTTTCGTAATGATTGGGAGCCTTGGGGCTCCTGCAGCAGAGTATCGCTCCGCTCCATTAAATTTTTTTAAAAAAGTGCCGTGTGGCAAATTTGTCCTGTTCCCTCAGAAACCGATATTGTGGAATTTTTTTCAAATTTTGTGCTTTTTTTGATATTGAAATTTCATTTCATTTTTTTTGATGCATATCGATGCACCATGCGAACTTAAAGAAAGGCTATCTTATATAGATGCTATGAAAGCTGTCATTGATAACAAATGCCATGCAGGTTGTCCATATCAATTAAAAAAAATCCAAATTTAGGGGGAACAAAATTAAAATTCAGGTACAGTGCAGATAAATGTGAAGCATGTATCTCATTTCTAAAAGATGATGAAGAATATATCCAACAGAATATAATGGAACACATAATCACAATCAAATCAAAGATGAGACAAAGAAATACACACATTATCACAATGCTATCCTCGGGTACTTATTAATTTTATAAAACGAGGGGGTGATCCGAAAATGGCTCAAATTGAATGCGACAAAAAACTTGATCTGGATGATCCACTTAACAGGCCATCTTTTTTGAATGCATCTTCAGATCAAATGAAAACAATTCAGGAAAAAGGAAATAAAAAGATCAAAGGTATTCAAAAGTACGATGATAATCAATTCAAGTCAACTCAATTATTTAAGGGTATCAAAGAACAAGAGTCACCAAAAGATTTAATTTATTTCGATGTTGATAATTACAACAAACCAAAGAAATTAATTTTATTATGCTTCTTTCAAATTTCTGGACATAATCAAAATTGTGAAAGAGCATTTTATTGATGCAACCCATTCATTACTTGAATTTAAAATGTTGTTTTACATGATATCAGCCAAATTTCCAAATACACATGCATTCCCAATTTTCAATGAAAAAACCAGAATTTCGAAAAAGTGACACCAACTATTAAAGTTATTTTATTACTAGATTTATTTACAAATTATAAGATAATATCATTAACCGAATATATTTTTAATATAAATAAAAAACTTTTTTTATACAAAAAATTACAATCAATCGATAAATATTATAAAACATTTATTCCAAAAAGATTAAGTAATAGGTGGGATCCTGCATATAATATAATTTTATGTCAATAAGTTTACAAATTTTAGATGGACCACAGTGAGAATGTGAGTGGTTAATTAAGGTGGTCTGATAAAGATATCGAAGCTTACTCAACACAGCATGAAGCAGTTTCTAATACACAATCTTACTAGTGGTTGTCGGTCGCCAGCGCTCTCATAGGGGTGCTGATTTCAAAAAACCACTACTTCAAATTATTCAAAAAATACTCAATGCAGCATGACGCAGCTACTACTGCTGTATCTTACTGGTAGTGTTTTGTCGTTGGCTCTTGCACAGTCTCTCAGCTTTTCAAAATTTTTTTTTCAACACTATTCTTGTTTCGCTCTCAGAAAGCTATCCTACAAAGACATCGAAGCTTACTCAACACAGCATGAAGCAGTTGCTAATACACAATCTTACTAGTGGTGTTTCGGTCCGCAGCGCCTTCATAGGGGTGCACCGAAATTCAATTGTTAATGATATCAATTCACAAATTGGAATCGAAGATCAGTATGAAATTTAAAATATAAATAAATTAATAATTATATTATTTTTAATTTTTTAAATAAATATACATAAATAATAATAATACATATATATATAACATATATATAAATATATACAATATAAATATATACATAATATAAATATATACATATATAAATATATACATATATAAATATATACATATATAAATATAACATATATAAAAATAACATATATAAATATATACATATATAAAATATATTACATATATAAATATATACATAATACAATATAACATATATAAATATACATATATAAATATACATATATAAATATACATATATAAATAACATATATAAATATACATATATAATATACATATATAAATATACATATATAAAATATATACATATATAAATATACATATATAAATATAACATATATAAATATAACATATAAAATATACATATATAATATATACATATATAAATATATACATATATAAATAATACATATAAATATATACATATATAAATATATACATATATAAATTATATACATATATAAATATATACATATATAAATATACATATAATAAAATATATACATATATACAATATTATACATATAAATATATACATATATTAAATATATACATATATAAATATATACATATATTAAATATATACATAATAAATATATACATATATAAATATATACATATATAAAATATAACATATATAAATATATACATATATAAAATATATACATATATAAATATAATACATATATAAATATATACATATTATAAATATATACATATATAAATATATACATATATAAATATATACATATATAAATATACTACATATATAATATATACATATATAAAATATATACATAATAAATATATACAAATATAAATATACATATATAAAATACAATAATAATACATATATAATATATAATATATCATATATAATATAAATATATAAATATATACATATATAAATATATACAATATATAAATATATACATATATAATATATACATATATAAATAATTATAACATATATAAATATAAACATAATATTTAAAAAAAATATATAATATAATATAAATATATACAATATAAAATATATACATATATAAATATATACATATATAAATATATACATATATATAAAATATATACATATATAAATATATACATATATAAATATATACATATATAAATATATACATATATAAAATATATACATATATATAAACTATATACATATATAAATATATATACAGATTATAATAAAATATATACATATAAATATATCATTATATAAATATATACATATATAAATATATACATATATAAATATATACATATATAAATATAACATATATAAATATTTACAATATTATAAATATATACATATAATAAAAATACATATATAAATATATACATATATAAATATATTACATATATAAATATATAACATATATAAATATACATATATAATATAACATATATAAATATATACATATATAAATATATACATATATAAAATAATATACATAAATATAAAATATACATATATAAATATATACATATATAAATATATACATATATAAATATATACATATATAAATATAACATATATAAATATAACATATATAAATATATTTACATATATAAATATATTACATATATAAAATATACATATAAAATATATACAATATATAAATATATACATATATAAATATAACATATATAAATATATACATAATATAAATATATACATATATAAATATACTACATATATAAATAATACAAATAAATATATTACATATATAAATATATACATATAATAAAATACATATATAAAATATTACATATATAAATATATAATACTATAAATATATAACATATATAATATATACATATATAAAATATATACAATATATATAATATATACATATATATAAATATAACATTATTATAAATATATACATATATAAATATATTACATATATACAATATTATACATATATAAATAATATACATATATAAATATATACATATATAAATATATACATATATAAATATTTACATATATAATAATATACATATATAAATATATACATATATAAATATTATACAAATATAAAAATATAGTACATATATAAATACTATACATATATAAATAACATATATAAATATAATACATATATAATATACATATATAAATATATACATATATAAAATATATACATATATAAATATATACATATTATAAATAACATAATATAAAATATATACATATATATAATATACATATATAAATATTACTACATATATAAATATATACATATATAAATATATACATATATAAATATATACATATATAAAATATATACATATATAAATATACATATATAAAATATATACATATATAAATATTTATACATATATAAATATATACATATATAATATATACATATATAAATTATTATAACATATATAAATATATACATATATAAAATATATACATATATAAATATATTACATATATATAAATATATATACATATATAAATATACTATATAAATATATACATATATAAAATATATTACATATATAAATATATACATATATAAATTATATACATATATAAATATATACATATATAAAATATTTATACATATATAAATATATACATATATAAATATATACATATATTAAAATATATACATATATAAATATATACATATATAAATATATACATATATAAAATATATACATATATAAATATATACATATATAAATATATTACATATATAAATATATACATATATTAAATATAACATATATAAATATATACATATATAAATATATACATATATAAATATATACATATATAAATATACATATCATAAATATATACATATATAATACTATACATAATAAATATATACATATATAAAATATACATATATAAATATATACATATATAAATATATACATATATTTAAATATATACATAATATAAATATATACATATTATAAAATTACATATAAATATATACATATAATATATACATATATACATATATATACATAGATAATATATACATATATAAATATATACATATATAAATATATGTGTTTAAACAGAAAATTCATCAAAAGTGACACCTCAGAAAAGCTAAAATATTGAATTTTTGGAACTTTTGATAGAGCACGTTTTTAAATATTAATTAAATAAATGTATATTTGTTAAAGATTCTTTTTTAATAAAAAAAATAAAATTTTGAAGAAGAACACAAAATCTTCTGAAAAATAATATCACATAAACTATATATTATTTCTAATATATAACTATTTTATATAAAAATCAAATTCAATGATCTTAAAAGCGAAGGATAAACCTCAAAATTTACGAATATAATGAGTGGGAATATAATGTTTATCTATCATAAAACCATATGAAAAAATACAATTTTTGCTTTACGCCTAATTTTTGACGACAATTAGCAAAAAATGTTAAATGTTAACACTCATCCATTTGAATATGAAAAATAAAATTGACTTTGATTAAATTTTTATTTATCATGCAATTCTTCTTGCGACCAAAGATTTGAATAAAATTTTCAAAAAATAAGATAGCTTAAAAAAAATAATTATACGGTAGTGTTTACTAATAGATGAATAGTATATAAATTCTATTAAAATGGATTTGATCCAAAAAAAATATAAAACAAAAATAATTGTTATAATTTAAATGAAGAAGTAATTTAAAAACGATTTTATTTATGATTCAAATTTTATATATTTTTTTGGATCAAATCCATTTTAATAGAATTTATATACTATTCATCTATTAGTAAACACTACCGTATATTATTTTTTAAGCTATCTATTTTTTGAACTTTTATTCAAATCTTTGGTCGCAAGAAGAATTGCATGAAAATAAAAACATTTAATCAAAGTCAATTTTTATTTTTCATATTCAAAATGGACTGAGTGTTAACATTTAACATTTTTTTGCTAATTGTCGTCAAAAATTAGGGCGTTAAAAGCAAAAATTGATATTTCATATGGTTTTTATGATAGATAAACATTATATTCCCACTCATTATATTCGTAAATTTTGGTTTATCCTTCGTTTAAGAAATTTTTCCATTGAAAATTTTGATTTTTTAATATAAAATAGTTATATATTAGAAAATAATATGAGTTTATGTGATATTATTTTTCAGAAGATTTCATTCTATATGCCTATTGAAAAGTACTCTCAAAACTAACTTTTTCCTAATTATAATTAAATCTAGAATATGTATTATGCTTAGTATTATTTCATTTTTCTCATTCAATTTAGAATTTACAAATGTCCAAAAAATTGAGAGCTGTCACTTGATGAATTCTGTTTATTAACAATACATATATATATATAATATATAAATATATACATATATAAATATATACATATATAAATATACACATATAAATACTACCACATATATAAATACTACATATAAAATATACATATATAAAATATACTATAATATACATATATAAATATACAATAATATACATATATAAATATACATATATATAATATAAAATATACTATATAACATATATAAATATACATATATAAATATACATATATAAATATACATATATAATATACAAATATATACATATATAAATATACAATATAAATATACATATATAAATATATAACATATATATACATATATAAATATACATATATAAATATATACAATATATAAATATACATTATATAAATTATACATATATAAATATACATATATAAAATATACAATAAATATACAATATAAATATACATAATATACAATTATACATATATAAATATACATATATATATAATAATAATATACTATATAAATATACAACTATATAATACAATATAAATACATATAATAATAATATATTAATATATACATATATAAATATACAATATAAATATACATATATAAATATACCAATATAAATATACATATATAAATATACATATATATACATATTAAATATACATATATAAATATACATTATAATATAATATATAAATATACATATATAAATATACATATATAAATATACATATTATAAATATACATATATAAATATACATAATATATACATAATATCAATATTAAAATATCTATAAATACATATAATATATAAATATACATATATAAATATACAATATAAATATACATATATAAAAACATATATAAATATATAAAACATATATAAATATACATATAAAATATACTATATAAATATACATATATAAATATACAATATAAATATAACATAATAAATATACATATATAAATATACATTATATAAATATACATATATAAATAATACATATATAATATACATTATATAAACATACATATATAAATTACAATATAAAATATACATATATAAATATACCATATATTAAATATACATATATAAATATAAAATATATAAATATACATATATAAATATTACATATATAAATATAAGTATATAATATTACATATATAAATATACATATATAAATATACATATATAAATATACATAATATAAATATAACATATAAAATATACATATATAAATATACATATATAATATACATAATAAATATACATATATAAAATATACATATATATAAATATTACATATATAAATATAATATATAAAATACATATATAAATATACATATATAAATAACAATATAAAATACATATTATAATAAATATAACATATATAAAATATACATATATAAATTATACATATATAAATATACATATATAAATATACATTATATAAATATACATATATAAATATACATAATATAAAAATACATATATAATAATATACATATATTAAAATGATTTACATATATAAATATACATATATAATAAATATACATTAATATATAATTATACATATATAAATATACATATATAAATATACATACATAAATATACATATATAAATATGTGTTGGAAATTAGGTTAAGTTTCCACTTTGTCGAAATTCTACCACACTCTTCATTACTTGAATTTTAAAATGTTTGTTTTACACTGATAATCAGCCAAATTTCCAAATACACATGCATCCAATGTTTCAATTTTTCGAGTTTAATCCAAACACCTTCAGAAATATTGACATTCTGTCTCAAGGCATTCTTTTTTAACTGGGCAAAAGTAAAACCCAAAATATTTTATGTCAGATTGTGCCACAAGAAATCGAAAATGCGATTAATCAACTCTTTTCCAGAGTTATTCCTTCATTGCGTGTGCAGTTCATGTAATGAGGCGTTTCAGAAAAAAATTTGAAAGATTATGCAATTTGAGAGTATCAGAACAAATTGATATATAGATACAAAAATAACTATCTTGCATACGGCCAGAAATGGGCCAAGAAAGAATGGATGAACCAACGTTCGAAAAAAATCTGGAAATAGCCGAAAAATTCCCAGAATTTTCAAATACATACAAAATCAATGTATATCAAAACGCAAGAAAGATGGACAGCCTTCTGAAAGAGAGTGAAAATTTTAGCTCATCACAAATTAAACATTTCAGAATCGATTACAAAAAAATTAATATTACTACTTTGGCGCGAACAATTTCATTGAGATTTGATCGATTTGTGATGAAATTAACGATTTTATCGTTCCTTCATTTTATTAACAGAATTTCTCAAGGATATAAGGCTCAGAGACAAAAATTCCAAAATCCGTTTTGCCATCTGTAAAAAAGCCAAAAAAAGTCTACATCAGACTGGATACAGAGCAAACATAAGGTAGACAAAGTATACTTTTGTGGTTTCCCAGAGAGAATCGGCGATCATCTCTGAAAAATCGCATAAAAGTATAACGTAATGCGTCTGATCGTATTCTATCTTAATAGGAATGAGAATTGTGAAGTAGAAGTGGTTTTGGTAGTGAAATGACCGAAGACTAAAATTCTCTTGAGAAACATTGAGTTGAGAGGATATAGGGCCCCATATGTCACCAGAGAGCTCTTCGATTAATGGATAGTTAAGAATGGCATCTTCCTTCGTTGGTTGTGTCATTCCATTCGTACTCTCAAAAACTACTCGTTTGTACTGGTCGAGAAATGTGTATTTGCTTTTATTAATGAGGGCGTAGGTCGCAAAATATTGGTTAAAATGGGTTAAGTTGATTTCTATTTGTGTTAGAAAGCTTTCGCCTTGGTTTGCTGAGGGAATGCATGCTGAATAGATCAGCGATTTTTGTTCCCCTTCATCAACATAAGTCCATTTCTTAACTGTTTCGCATTCTTTAAAATACCTGGAATTTTCGACAATTCCATCGGATTCGCCCATTTCGATGTTGAGATTGCGTCTGAACGTGTATGAGTCATATCGCATGAGTGTGGAATGCGTTTCATTGATGTTATCTAAAGTATAAAATTTAAAATCTCTTTCTGTGGAATTCCACGTTGTGGTATAATACCGCTTGTTTCCCTCTTGTATTGATATTGATACTGGAAATGGTTTTATGCTCGAATGAAAATGGTGGAATAATTTGATAAAACAAGTGTATCTATCTATTGGCGACGATAGCATTCTAGTGTTCACGACAAGCCGAGATATTAATATAACTGCATTTTGGATTTTAGCGAAGTAAGCCTCTGTAATAGATTTTATTTCGATGGATTTCTGTTGAATGTTTTTGGAAATGAAGTAATTAGACTTTACTTTCCATTTCTCTCTCATGGAATACCATGGATATATGATAAATCCTAGAAAATAAATTACAGTTATTGTAATCGCTCCGCCATAGAGTAAGTTCAATTTGAGATTGAGATTTGAACGCTTTATGACCGGCGCTGATATCTGCTTTGGCTTCTCGGTGCTTTCAGAAGAACTACTAGATTCTTCTCGAGGCGCCATTTTGTGATGATTTTCTGAGTCTCTCAAAAATAAATAAACTATTGAATTTTATTTCATATCATTAATGGTTTTTATGTATTATTTTAATAGATGACTTTAAATTTCATTATGTTAACAACCGAAATTCTACACGGAAAAAAGAAATTTGGAAAGAAGAAAAATCAAAAATCGAGATTTAGACTCAGCATCAAATGGAGAACAAAATGTTTCTTCATATGAAGGGAAAAAATTTTCTTGTGAACAAATAGAGTTTTTAAAATTTTATTGTATGTAATGAAATAAACAATATTAAAAAATTTGAGAGGGGTGGTTGATGGAAAGATGGATGAGAGGGTGTGGAAGGGAAGGGTGTTTTGTGTGCGTATGAGTTGGGTGGTTGCCTTGGGAAAGGATGGGATGAGAGGGTTTGGGATGTTGGTGAGAAAGGATGGATGAGAGGGGTGTGAAGGGAAGGTGTTTTGTGTGCGTATGAGTTGGGTGGTTGCCTTGGGAAAGGATGGGATGAGAGGGGTGTGGAAGGAAGGGTGTTTTGTGTGCTAATGATTGGGTGGGTTGCCTTGGGAAAGGATGGGATGAGAGGGGTGTGGAAGGGAAGGGTGTTTTGTGTGCGTATGAGTTGGGTGTTGCCTTGGGAAAGATGGTATGAAGTTTGGGGGTGTGAGAAAGGATGGGATGGAGAGAGGGTGAAGGAAGGGTGTTTGTGTGCGTATGAGTTGGGTGGTTGCCTTGGAAAGGATGGGATGAGAGGGGTGTGGAAGGGAAGGGTGTTTGTGTGCGTATGAGTTGGTGGTTGCCTTGGAAAGGATGGAGAGAGGGGTGTGGAAGGGAAGGGTGTTTGTGTGCGATGAGTTGGGTGGTTGCCTTGGGAAAGGATGGGATGAGAGGGTTTGTGTTGGTGAGAAAGGAGGATGAGAGGGTGTAAGGGAAGGGTGTTTTGTGTGCGTATGAGTTGGGTGGTTGCCTTGGAAAGGATGGGATGAGAGGGTGTGGAAGGGAAGGGTGTTTGTGTGCGTATGAGTTGGTGGTTGCCTTGGGAAAGGATGGGATGAGAGGGTGTGGAAGGGAAGGGTGTTTTGTGTGCGTATGAGTTGTGGTGCCTTGGGAAGGATGGGATGAGAGTGGGTTTGGGTGGTTGGGAAAGGATGGGATAGAGGGGTGTGGAAGGGAAGGGTGTTTTGTGTGCGTATGAGTTGGGTGGTTGCCTTGGGAAAGGATGGGATGAGAGGGGTGTGGAAGGGAAGGGTGTTTTGTGTGCGTATGAGTTGGGTGGTTGCCTTGGGAAAGGATGGGATGAGAGGGGTGTGGAAGGGAAGGGTGTTTTGTGTGCGTATGAGTTGGGTGGTTGCCTTGGGAAAGGATGGGATGAGAGGGTGTGGAAGGGAAGGGTGTTTTGTGTGCGTATGAGTTGGGTGGTTGCCTTGGGAAAGGATGGGATGAGAGGGGTGTGGAAGGGAAGGGTGTTTTGTGTGCGTATGAGTTGGGTGGTTGCCTTGGGAAAGGATGGGATGAGAGGGGTGTGGAAGGGAAGGGTGTTTTGTGTGCGTATGAGTTGGGTGGTTGCCTTGGGAAAGGATGGGATGAGAGGGTGTGGAAGGGAAGGGTGTTTTGTGTGCGTATGAGTTGGGTGGTTGCCTTGGGAAAGGATGGGATGAGAGGGGTGTGGAAGGGAAGGGTGTTTTGTGTGCGTATGAGTTGGGTGGTTGCCTTGGGAAAGGATGGGATGAGAGGGGTGTGGAAGGGAAGGGTGTTTTGTGTGCGTATGAGTTGGGTGGTTGCCTTGGGAAAGGATGGGATGAGAGGGGTGTGGAAGGGAAGGGTTTTTTGTGTGCGTATGAGTTGGGTGGTTGCCTTGGGAAAGGATGGGATGAGAGGGGTGTGGAAGGGAAGGGTGTTTTGTGTGCGTATGAGTTGGGTGGTTGCCTTGGGAAAGGATGGGATGAGAGGGGTGTGGAAGGGAAGGGTGTTTTGTGTGCGTATGAGTTGGGTGGTTGCCTTGGGAAAGGATGGGATGAGAGGGGTGTGGAAGGGAAGGGTGTTTTGTGTGCGTATGAGTTGGGTGGTTGCCTTGGGAAAGGATGGGATGAGAGGGGTGTGGAAGGGAAGGGTGTTTTGTGTGCGTATGAGTTGGGTGGTTGCCTTGGGAAAGGATGGGATGAGAGGGGTGTGGAAGGGAAGGGTGTTTTGTGTGCGTATGAGTTGGGTGGTTGCCTTGGGAAAGGATGGGATGAGAGGGGTGTGGAAGGGAAGGGTGTTTTGTGTGCGTATGAGTTGGGTGGTTGCCTTGGGAAAGGATGGGATGAGGGGGGTGTGGGTGGTTGGTGAGAAAGGATGGGATGAGAGGGGTGTGGAAGGGAAGGGTGTTTTGTGTGCGTATGAGTTGGGTGGTTGCCTTGGGAAAGGATGGGATGAGAGGGGTGTGGAAGGGAAGGTGTTTTGTGTGCGTATGAGTTGGGTGGGTTGCGTTGGGAAAGGATGGGATGAGAGGGGTGTGGAAGGGAAGGGTGTTTTGTGTGCGTATGAGTTGGGTGGTTGCCTTGGGAAAGGATGGGATGAGAGGGGTTTGGGTGGTTGCCTTGGGAAAGGATGGGATGAGAGGGGTGTGGAAGGGAAGGGTGTTTTGTGTGCGTATGAGTTGGGTGGTTGCCTTGGGAAAGGATGGGATGAGAGGGGTGTGGAAGGGAAGGGTGTTTTGTGTGCGTATGAGTTGGGTGGTTGCCTTGGGAAAGGATGGGATGAGAGGGGTGTGGAAGGGAAGGGTGTTTTGTGTGCGTATGAGTTGGGTGGTTGCCTTGGGAAAGGATGGGATGAGAGGGGTGTGGAAGGGAAGGGTGTTTTGTGTGCGTATGAGTTGGGTGGTTGCCTTGGGAAAGGATGGGATGAGAGGGGTGTGGAAGGGAAGGGTGTTTTGTGTGCGTATGAGTTGGGTGGTTGCCTTGGGAAAGGATGGGATGAGAGGGGTGTGGAAGGGAAGGGTGTTTTGTGTGCGTATGAGTTGGGTGGTTGCCTTGGGAAAGGATGGGATGAGAGGGGTGTGGAAGGGAAGGGTGTTTTGTGTGCGTATGAGTTGGGTGGTTGCCTTGGGAAAGGATGGGATGAGAGGGGTGTGGAAGGGAAGGGTGTTTTGTGTGCGTATGAGTTGGGTGGTTGCCTTGGGAAAGGATGGGATGAGAGGGGTGTGGAAGGGAAGGGTGTTTTGTGTGCGTATGAGTTGGGTGGTTGCCTTGGGAAAGGATGGGATGAGAGGGGTGTGGAAGGGAAGGGTGTTTTGTGTGCGTATGAGTTGGGTGGTTGCCTTGGGAAAGGATGGGATGAGAGGGGTGTGGAAGGGAAGGGTGTTTTGTGTGCGTATGAGTTGGGTGGTTGCCTTGGGAAAGGATGGGATGAGAGGGGTGTGGAAGGGAAGGGTGTTTTGTGTGCGTATGAGTTGGGTGGTTGCCTTGGGAAAGGATGGGATGAGAGGGGTGTGGAAGGGAAGGGTGTTTTGTGTGCGTATGAGTTGGGTGGTTGCCTTGGGAAAGGATGGGATGAGAGGGGTGTGGAAGGGAAGGGTGTTTTGTGTGCGTATGAGTTGGGTGGTTGCCTTGGGAAAGGATGGGATGAGAGGGGTGTGGAAGGGAAGGGTGTTTTGTGTGCGTATGAGTTGGGTGGTTGCCTTGGGAAAGGATGGGATGAGAGGGGTGTGGAAGGGAAGGGTGTTTTGTGTGCGTATGAGTTGGGTGGTTGCCTTGGGAAAGGATGGGATGAGAGGGGTGTGGAAGGGAAGGGTGTTTTGTGTGCGTATGAGTTGGGTGGTTGCCTTGGGAAAGGATGGGATGAGAGGGTGTGGAAGGGAAGGGTGTTTTGTGTGCGTATGAGTTGGGTGGTTGCCTTGGGAAAGGATGGGATGAGAGGGGTGTGGAAGGGAAGGGTGTTTTGTGTGCGTATGAGTTGGGTGGTTGCCTTGGGAAAGGATGGGATGAGAGGGGTGTGGAAGGGAAGGGTGTTTTGTGTGCGTATGAGTTGGGTGGTTGCCTTGGGAAAGGATGGGATGAGAGGGGTGTGGAAGGGAAGGGTGTTTTGTGTGCGTATGAGTTGGGTGGTTGCCTTGGGAAAGGATGGGATGAGAGGGGTGTGGAAGGGAAGGGTGTTTTGTGTGCGTATGAGTTGGGTGGTTGCCTTGGGAAAGGATGGGATGAGAGGGGTGTGGAAGGGAAGGGTGTTTTGTGTGCGTATGAGTTGGGTGGTTGCCTTGGGAAAGGATGGGATGAGAGGGGTGTGGAAGGGAAGGGTGTTTGTGTGCGTATGAGTTGGGTGGTTGCCTTGGGAAAGGATGGGATGAGAGGGGTGTGGAAGGGAAGGGTGTTTTGTGTGCGTATGAGTTGGGTGGTTGCCTTGGGAAAGGATGGGATGAGAGGGGTGTGGAAGGGAAGGTGTTTTGTGTGCGTATGAGTTGGGTGGTTGCCTTGGGAAAGGATGGGATGAGAGGGGTGTGGAAGGGAAGGGTGTTTTGTGTGCGTATGAGTTGGGTGGTTGCCTTGGGAAAGGATGGGATGAGAGGGGTGTGGAAGGGAAGGGTGTTTTGTGTGCGTATGAGTTGGGTGGTTGCCTTGGGAAAGGATGGGATGAGAGGGGTGTGGAAGGGAAGGGTGTTTTGTGTGCGTATGAGTTGGGTGGTTGCCTTGGGAAAGGATGGGATGAGAGGGGTGTGGAAGGGAAGGGTGTTTTGTGTGCGTATGAGTTGGGTGGTTGCCTTGGGAAAGGATGGGATGAGAGGGGTGTGGAAGGGAAGGGTGTTTTTGTGCGTATGAGTTGGGTGGTTGCCTTGGGAAAGGATGGGATGAGAGGGGTGTGGAAGGGAAGGGTGTTTTGTGTGCGTATGAGTTGGGTGGTTGCCTTGGGAAAGGATGGGATGAGAGGGGTGTGGAAGGGAAGGGTGTTTTGTGTGCGTATGAGTTGGGTGGTTGCCTTGGGAAAGGATGGGATGAGAGGGGTGTGGAAGGGAAGGGTGTTTTGTGTGCGTATGAGTTGGGTGGTTGCCTTGGGAAAGGATGGGATGAGAGGGGTGTGGAAGGGAAGGGTGTTTTGTGTGCGTATGAGTTGGGTGGTTGCCTTGGGAAAGGATGGGATGAGAGGGGTGTGGAAGGGAAGGGTGTTTTGTGTGCGTATGAGTTGGGTGGTTGCCTTGGGAAAGGATGGGATGAGAGGGGTGTGGAAGGGAAGGGTGTTTTGTGTGCGTATGAGTTGGGTGGTTGCCTTGGGAAAGGATGGATGAGAGGGGTGTGGAAGGGAAGGGTGTTTTGTGTGCGTATGAGTTGGGTGGTTGCCTTGGGAAAGGATGGGATGAGAGGGGTGTGGAAGGGAAGGGTGTTTTGTGTGCGTATGAGTTGGGTGGTTGCCTTGGGAAAGGATGGGATGAGAGGGGTGTGGAAGGGAAGGGTGTTTTGTGTGCGTATGAGTTGGGTGGTTGCCTTGGGAAAGGATGGGATGAGAGGGGTGTGGAAGGGAAGGGTGTTTTGTGTGCGTATGAGTTGGGTGGTTGCCTTGGGAAAGGATGGGATGAGAGGGGTGTGGAAGGGAAGGGTGTTTTGTGTGCGTATGAGTTGGGTGTTGCCTTGGGAAAGGATGGGATGAGAGGGGTGTGGAAGGGAAGGGTGTTTTGTGTGCGTATGAGTTGGGTGGTTGCCTTGGGAAAGGATGGGATGAGAGGGTGTGGAAGGGAAGGGTGTTTTGTGTGCGTATGAGTTGGGTGGTTGCCTTGGGAAAGGATGGGATGAGAGGGGTGTGGAAGGGAAGGGTGTTTTGTGTGCGTATGAGTTGGGTGGTGTGGGGAAGGATGGGATGAGAGGGGTGTGGAAGGGAAGGGTGTTTTGTGTGCGTATGAGTTGGGTGGTTGCCTTGGGAAAGGATGGGATGAGAGGGGTGTGGAAGGGAAGGGTGTTTTGTGTGCGTATGAGTTGGGTGGTTGCCTTGGGAAAGGATGGGATGAGAGGGGTGTGGAAGGGAAGGGTGTTTTGTGTGCGTATGAGTTGGGTGGTTGCCTTGGGAAAGGATGGGATGAGAGGGTGTGGAAGGGAAGGTGTTTTGTGTGCGTATGAGTTGGGTGGTTGCCTTGGGAAAGGATGGGATGAGAGGGGTGTGGAAGGGTGTGGGAAGGGTGTTTTGTGTGCGTATGAGTTGGGTGGTTGCCTTGGGAAAGGATGGGATGAGAGGGGTGTGGAAGGGAAGGGTGTTTTGTGTGCGTATGAGTTGGGTGGTTGCCTTGGGAAAGGATGGGATGAGAGGGGTGTGGAAGGGAAGGGTGTTTTTGTGTGCGTATGAGTTGGGTGGTTGCCTTGGGAAAGGATGGGATGAGAGGGGTGTGGAAGGGAAGGGTTTTTGTGTGCGTATGAGAGTTTGGTGGTTGCCTGGGAAAGGATGGGATGAGAGGGGTGTGGAAGGGAAGGGTGTTTTGTGTGCGTATGAGTTGGGTGGTTGCCTTGGAAAGGATGGGATGAGAGGGGTGTGGAAGGGAAGGGTGTTTTGTGTGCGTATGAGTGGGTGGTTGCCTTGGGAAAGGATGGGATGAGAGGGTGTGGAAGGGAAGGGTTTTTGTGTGCGTATGAGTGGGTGGTTGCCTTGGGAAAGGATGGATGAGAGGGTGTGGAAGGAAGGGTTGTTTGTGTGCGTATGAGTTGGGTGGTTGCCTTGGGAAAGGATGGGATGAGAGGGTGTGGAAGGAAGGGTGTTTTGTGTGCGTATGAGTTGGGTGGTTGCCTTGGGAAAGGATGGATGAGAGGGGTGTGGAAGGGAAGGGTGTTTGTGTGCGTATGAGTTGGGTGGTTGCCTTGGGAAAGGATGGGATGAGAGGGGTGTGGAAGGGAAGGTGTTTTGTGTGCGTATGAGTTGGGTGGTTGCCTTGGAAAGGATGGGATGAGAGGGGTGTGGAAGGGAAGGGTGTTTTGTGTGCGTATGAGTTGGGTGGTTGCCTTGGGAAAATGGGATGAGAGGGGTGTGGAAGGAAGGGTGTTTTGTGTGCGTATGAGTTGGGTGGTTGCCTTGGGAAAGGGATGGGATGAGAGGGGTGTGGAAGAAGGGTGTTTGTGTGCGTATGAGTTGGGTGGTTGCCTTGGGAAAGGATGGGATGAGAGGGGTGTGGAAGGGAAGGGTGTTTTGTGTGCGTATGAGTTGGGTGTTGCCTTGGGAAAGGAGGGATGAGAGGGGTGTGGAAGGGAAGGGTGTTTTGTGTGCGTATGAGTTGGGTGGTTGCCTTGGGAAAGGATGGGATGAGAGGGGTGTGGAAGGGAAGGGTGTTTTGTGTGCGTATGAGTTGGGTGGTTGCCTTGGGAAAGGATGGGATGAGAGGGGTGTGGAAGGGAAGGTGTTTTGTGTGCGTATGAGTTGGGTGGTTGCCTTGGGAAAGGATGGGATGAGAGGGGTGTGGAAGGGAAGGGTGTTTTGTGTGCGTATGAGTTGGGTGGTTGCCTTGGGAAAGGATGGGATGAGAGGGTGGGAAGGGAAGGGTGTTTTGTGTGCGTATGAGTTGGGTGGTTGCCTTGGGAAAGGATGGGATGAGGGGTGTGGAAGGGAAGGGTGTTTTGTGTGCGTATGAGTTGGGTGGTTGCCTTGGGAAAGGATGGATGAGAGGGTGTGGAAGGGAAGGGTGTTTTGTGTGCGTATGAGTTGGGTGGTTGCCTTGGGAAAGGATGGGATGAGAGGGGTGTGGAAGGGAAGGGTTTTGTGTGCGTATGAGTTGGGTGGTTGCCTTGGGAAAGGATGGGATGAGAGGGGTGTGGAAGGGAAGGTGTTTGTGTGCGTATGAGTTGGGTGGTTGCCTTGGGAAAGGATGGGATGAGAGGGGTGTGGAAGGGAAGGGTGTTTGTGTGCGTATGAGTTGGGTGGTTGCCTTGGGAAAGGATGGGATGAGAGGGGTGTGGAAGGGAAGGGTGTTTTGTGTGCGTATGAGTTGGGTGGTTGCCTTGGAAAAGGATGGGATGAGAGGGGTGTGGAAGGGAAGGGTGTTTTGTGTGTGTATGAGTTGGGTGGTTGCCTTGGGAAAGGATGGGATGAGAGGGGTGTGGAAGGGAAGGTGTTTTGTGTGCGTATGAGTTGGGTGGTTGCCTTGGGAAAGGATGGGATGAGAGGGTGTGGAAGGGAAGGTGTTTTGTGTGCGTATGAGTTGGGTGTTTGCCTTGGGAAAGGATGGGATGAGAGGGGTGTGGAAGGGAAGGGTGTTTTGTGTGCGTATGAGTTGGGTGGTTGCCTTGGGAAAGGATGGGATGAGAGGGTGTGGAAGGAAGGGTGTTTTGTGTGCGTATGAGTTGGGTGGTTGCCTTGGGAAAGGATGGGATGAGAGGGGTGTGGAAGGGAAGGGTGTTTGTGTGCGTATGAGTTGGGTGGTTGCCTTGGGAAAGGATGGGATGAGAGGGGTGTGGAAGGGAAGGGTGTTTTGTGTGCGTATGAGTTGGGTGGTTGCCTTGGGAAAGGATGGATGAGAGGGTGTGGAAGGAAGGGTGTTTTGTGTGCGTATGAGTTGGGTGGTTGCCTTGGGAAAGTGGATGAGATGTGGAAGAAGGGTGTTTTGTGTGCGTAACGGTAAGGGGTTTCAAGTGCCACTCAATCCTCTGAAATAGTCTGTGGTAATTTTTAATCTCTACACTATTTCCATATAAGCTCCATTTTTAAACAGTTTTTAACACTCGAGCATTGAAAAGTGTGATGAGACTTGCAAAATTAAAGGAAAAAATATTGTGGAATTATTGTTTTTATATTTATGTTTATTTTGGAAAATCTGTTAAGAATGAAAAGATATTGATTACTGGAGATAATTTAAGAAAAAGATATCAATTTCGAAAATCTTCTATGAATCAAGGATAAATAATGAAGTTTAAAATAACTTTGAAAAATTAAAATCAAAAAAAAGTGAGAAGAATTCAAATTAAAGTCGGGCGCGTAAAGGTTTGGCGTCCTAAGGCGTCCTGATGTAAACTATTCAATTTTTGAGAAGTTTACACCATAATTGAACAGTTTATGGCGTCCTGAGAGGAGATTTCAATGGGTATGGCGTCCTAAAAAATAGAAGAAAATGATTTTTTCTCGATTTTTCTAGAAATTGAATTTTTAAAAAAAGAAAAAAATCAAAACGCATACATTCAAGAAAGACTATAAATGAAGATTTTTCTATTTTTTTTCATTCTAAAACATCTTTTTTTGGATAATTTTTTAATAAATATGTAAGAAAGATGGAAGAAAAAGTAAATTTACTTTAAGAAAATTCGTTTTACATGATGTAAGACCCATAACAACTATAAATATTCAATTATTTAAAATAAAAAAAGAAAAACAGATTAAATGTATCTCACATCAAAATCCATTGACCTAAGGATGTTAAGTTTCTGTTTTTAAAAGTTGATATTTTTTTTTAATTTTAAGAAAATTAATAGCATGTTATTAGACAATAGGAGTGTAATGATATTGACTAAACAGAAATGAGAGAATAGAGATATAATTTTGATAAGCAATATTGCGAACAAATTCTGAAGTAAAATCGCGATCAATAATTGAAAATTACGATCATGTACTGAAAAATGACGATCGAATTGAATGAATAGAATTATATCTAAGAAAAAATAAATTGTATTTAGAAGATGAACAAAGAAAGGTGTATGCTAAAAATCATTTAGCAATGTTCCATATTAAGTTCTGTCAAAATGTAAGCTATTCAATTCTATCGTCGGGGGAAGTATCACAAATCTATCAATTTTTTTGTAAAAGTATACAAAAACATATGGTGTTCAATTAGTTTATAATAATAGAAGTATTAAGATTATCCAAAATAAGAAAAACTAGGTTTTGAGAACACTTTTGAGATGATAATCAAAATATTTTGATTGAAAAATAATATATTATTTATCAGATATAGAATGGATTTTTTCAAATTTAAAAATTCTGAAAAATAAACAGTTTTGTAAAGTAAAAAAAATGAACGAAAACTCGAGACCTCGTATTCCAAATGAATGGGTAAGATATATGTATGAAAAACTTGAAAGTGGTGAGTAAGGATGTCAATTTGGAAGAAAAGTGAGAAAATTCCTAAAATGCTAAAAATGAATTTTCCAAACGTGCTTTTTTATCTCATTTTTTTGATTTTGAAAAAAATTTGGAGAGAAGAACTCTTCGTTTTTGAATTTTATCACGATGGTTTTAAAGTATATTAGACACATGTATTGGTATTACTATTTTTGTATATTTTGAGAGAAAATCCCTAAAAAGTGAGAAAATCTAAGACGGTTTGAGAAAATATATAAACTATTGAAAATTTGAATTAAACTTCTAATTTGGAAAAAAGAAATTTGGAAAGAAGAAAATTCAAAAATCGAGATTTAGACTCAGCATCAAATGGAGAACAAAATGTTTCTTCATATGAAGGAAAAAATTTTCTTGTGAAGAAATAGAGTTTTTTAAATTTTATTGTATGTAATGAAATAAACAAATATTAAAATTATTTTTTGATAACAAGAAAATTCCCAATAGAAAATATTTGAGAGAAAGAAAAAAAGAAAATTGAAAAATATTACTCTCCTTTATATTTCATGAGATTTTAAATTTATTCTCATAAAATTGACAATTTTATACGTTTAGATGAAAATAAGTGATTTTGGTTGAAATAGAAATTATTATTTGCTTACAGCTATCAAATAGATTTTTGCTATTTTGATTAAAATTTGTTAATCAAATTAATAAATTTTTCTAAAATTATTAAATATCTGGATCACTCACATATACAATGAATTGAACGATAAAAATAATACAACTCAACTAAGTTTCCTGTCATTCAACTAAAAAAAATTATGCAAATTAAATTAAATTGTTTATTCAAATATAAAACAAAGATGAAGTAATTACAGTTATCATAAACTTTATGAATAACTCTGTAATTGGTTCAGATTTTCGTAAAAATATTTTTATTAATATCGATAAGAATACGTTTACCTACTATCACAACATATCGATAAACAAGAGTAGAGTGATTTTTATCATCGAAACTTTTTAAAAGCTGTAAGCTGGAAGGAAAAATCTTGTTTTTTCTGAGTTAGTTGTAGAACTATTGATGCACGAGTTATCATTGTGATGTAGAAGGATGTCAATGTACTGACTGAAGGATATGAAGTGAATTGAATTTCATTGCATTTCAATTTGATTCAAAATTTGTTGAAATGATATGAATGTGTCAACATCTGTATCACTCTCTTTCACTCCTTCCCTATTCTTTCGAGAACGAAGCTAGCTCAGCTTTCGCTGAGCGAATTGACACTTTTGATGTCCTAAACGTACATGCTCTCAAATTTATCGAAAAAAAATTATACCACCTAAACTAGTATATTCTTATTTTAAATATGATATAAAAAAAAAAAAAAAAAAAAAAAAAAAAAAAAAAAGGTAGTGGGGCTTCCAGGCACTTCGTGCCTTCTAGCCCTGAGGATGAATGAGTATAATGAAGTCTTGACAAAACATTTACGAAGAAATCTCAACAAAGTCTTTACGAAGAAGTCTTGACAAAACATTTACGAAGAAGTCTTGACAAAACATTTACGAAGAAATCTCAACAAAGTCTTTACGAAGAAGTCTTGACAAAGTCTTTACGAAGAAGTCTTGACAAAGTCTTTACGAAGAAGTCTTGACAAAATATTTACGATGAAGTCTTGACAAAGTCTTTATGAAGAAATCTCAACAAAGTCTTTACGAAGAAATCTCAACAAAGTCTTTACGAAGAAGTCTCAACAAAGTCTTACGAAGAAGTCTTAACAAAACATAGACAAGAAAGTTCATGAGTGTAAATGACCCAAAAATATATTTTAGGGTAGAAGGGTATATCTACCCCGTTTTCTACCCTCTTTTCTACCCTCTTGAATTTTCATGAAATTTACACCAAAAATATACTACTAGGGTCATTTACGAAGAAATCTCAACAAAGTCTTTACGATGAAGTCTTGACAAAGTCTTTACGAAGAAATCTCAACAAAGTCTTACGAAGAAGTCTCAACAAAGTCTTTACGAAGAAGTCTTAACAAAACATAGACAAGAAAGTTCATGAGTGTAAATGACCCAAAAATATATTTTAGGGTAGAAGGGTATATCTACCCGTTTTCTACCCTCTTTTCTACCCTCTTGAATTTTCATGAAATTTACACCAAAATATACTACTAGGGTCATTTACGAAGAAATCTCAACAAAGTCTTTACGAAGAAGTCTTGACAAAGTCTTTACGAAGAAGTCTCAACAAAACATTTATGAAGAAGTCTTAACAAAGTCTTTATGAAGAAGTCTTGACAAAGTCTTTACGAAGAAATTCATGAAAATTCAAGAGGGTAGAAAAGAGGGTAGAAAACGGGGTAGATATACCCTTCTACCCTAAAATATATTTTTGGGTCATTTACACTCATTTACGAAGAAGTCTCAACAAAGTCTTTACGAAGAAGTCACAATAAAACATCTGTCAAAAACCGCTTTTTAACTTCACTTAAAATGCCACGTAAGCTACGTAAGAATATACGTAAGAGGAAGGGAGCATTGAAACATCCAATAGTAAGACTGACACCACAACAACAGTTGCAACAACAAATGCTGAATGACCCCACTATGTTGCAACAAATGTCAAGCAATCCTATGCTTTTAAACCGAGTTGTTGGTGCACAGAGTGGAGGTTTAAGAGCGGCACTTTTTAGCGAAAATGGCAGGCTATGGTGGAGCTGCAGACGGAACAGCATATAACCCTCAAAGTCAAATGAATTTGAGTTCACTCAAAAATCAAATAACAGATGTCAAAAAGTCAAACATAGACATACAGAAGCAAATAAGTGAAAACGAAAAGAAACTAGAATATGACAGACACACAAAGAAACTCAATGAGTTAAACGTAGAGAAAAAGAAGAAAGAAGAACAACTGAAAGAACTAAGTACAGAGGAATATGCGAAAAAAGTGTCAGAAAAAGCAGCAGAAGTAGCAAAAATGGAACAAGATGTTGTAAATTTGAAAAACCATACTACTCGATATAAAGTACTGAAAGATGAAGAGATAAAACAAAAAGCCCTGAAGACATATATGGATAGCGATGAGTATAAAAAAGAAGTTGAAGCAAATGTAAAGGCAGAAAAACTTTTACAGTTGCAAAACCAAACCGTACAGTATGAAAACTTAGCACAAAAAGTAAAAATAACGACGCGGCTATGCAAAAGGCAATGAAAAGCGCAGAATATATAAAAGCTAACAATGACTGGTTAGATGCCCAAGCCAACGCTAAAGCAGCCCAACTCATAGGGTCAATAAGGACAAAAATACAAGCGGATGAAGATAGTTCAAATGAAGCTTTAACAAATGCTGACTTTAAGAACGCTTTCGAAGCTCTTCATAGTAAGGTGAAACAAGTGAACGACTTCTCATCTGGAAAGAAACTGAAGTCTGAAGGTTTCGACAAAGAGTTAAGAGAAGTAGCACAAAATATGACGAAAATAACAGATGCAGCAACGAGACAGGCAGTTCAAAGTGCCTATGACGCCGTTAGAGCAACTGTTGTGGAAAGTCAAGAAAAGAGTTACAACAGACCAAAACAGACCTAGTAAATGCTTTCTTAAGAACGAAAAGTCAGGTAGGACATTACGCTGCAGATGGAACATATGTGCCAGCTGGTGGAACTTATATACCAGCTGTTGGAATTTATATACCACCAAACCCTCCAAGAGAAGCACCTGCACCAGGACTACCTAAAACATTTACATCGTCACATGGACACAGACATAGGCATGCACCAAAACCAACACAACAACCACACAACAACAACACAACAACCACAGTTCAAAACTGCACAACAACAACCACAACCAACAGTTCAAAACCCTGCACAACAACAACAACCACAAACAGAGCAAGGACATAAAAGAAGTAGAGAACAAGGAAACCAAGAATTCTTAAAAAGGCTTAAAGAAGAGTGTGGTTTCCCAGATACTATTGACTTTAGTGACAGATATAAAGAAGCTATTGGAAAGTTCAAGGATGGAAATACTGACCCGAACCTATTTAGCTTTATGGCTCAGCACCAAATGGATATAATTCAAACCTGGAAAATACAAGCTCGCAAAGGGATATGATTTAATAGCATATCATCCAAATGACATGGATGAATTTACTCCGAGATATTTGATGTCAGAGCTAAATGACAATTCAACTTTCGTCATGAAACGCGTAAAAAATAGAGACGGAACGAAAGAACAAAAGCTTATGAATGCGGATGACGTAGATAGGGAAATTGTTGAAAACGGTCTCGGAATATATGAAATGCCAGCAGATGAGGTACAAGAAACTCCACAGGAAGAAGTTCAGATACAACCAGACATGGAAGAAATAGTTCAGCAACAACAGCTAGAAGAGCCTGAAGGAAACGAACAAGTCACTCCTTTGGAAACTAACTTCACAGAACTAGATGAAGATTTGGAACAGCCGAAAATTCTTGACCCTCAACAAGAGTATGCGGAGAATATGGAATATTTCCAAGAGTCTAAAAAAAATTCGGCTGACATAGTAGAAGAATATCGAAAAATGTTTGCCGACATACAAAAGACTCCAACATCAGATGAAAATATCCAGCATAGAATGGAAGAACTGAAAAAAAATGTACACAAATACAACAACCCTTTTTACTTACGAGCATTTAACGTTCAATCTTCGGATGAACTCGGTGAAGATAAAAGGTTAAATTTCAAGAAAACATATAGAAATGAAACATTGTTTAAAGTTCATTCAGAACCTAACCAAGATGGAAACAAACCTACTTTTGTTTCTGCAGACGATGGAACTACAATGAGATGGGGTCATAAAGCTAATCCGGATAGGTGGTTCATAAACTTACAACCTCAATTCCAAGAAGTTGTAGACGCAATGGAAGTCAATGGTGAACGAGACATAGCTGGTATTTTAAGCGCGGCTTTAATGCCATTGAAAGATATGAAACATGCAGATATTTTGGACCAGTATGAAATGAACATGGCTGATGGAAATATAACACCTGACGTTCTAGAACATTTATCTCAAAGAACTACACAGAACCATAGAGATGGTATATTTGGTGAAGAGTTTAGAAAGAAAGTTAGGGAGAGCGAAGGAAGAGAACCTATTGTACATGACCTTGCAAACGAAAGTTTACAAAATGTCATAAAAACTTACTTTGCAGGCGATGAATCGAGAAGGGATGAATATTTAAGAAAACTCAAATGGACAGTACCAAATGAAATGTTAGTATTGAAAAACATGTTCCTTGACAAAATAAAACCAACTACAGAAATAAACGACGCAAGACTGAAAGATTGGGTAAAAGCTTTCCCATTCACAAAAGATATAGTTGGTAACATGGAAAGAAAACCAGAATGGCTACAAAAACATATATTTGGAAACGAGCTTATTCCATATGGACAAGCACTGTTTGAAGAGCTTGAACCAGAAACTCAGGAAAGAGTCATGCAAACAATACGCGAAGACTCAAATACAAACTATGACAAAATCTTTCTAGGATATAGGTTACCTGAGATGGGCGACCAGAGCCCAAAGGCAAAAAGGACATGGGAAATTTGCAACATACTAGATGAACATAATGCAAAGATGCAACAACTTCAAGCAGAGGGCAATGAAGGAAAAAGAAGAGTTAAAAACTCAGTCAGGAAGAAAGTAAAGCTTGGTCGGAGTGGGTTCTATTATGACATATAAATCCAACTATTCTATATTTTTACTCATATGAAATGTACGCCGCTCAGAATATAACGCCAACAGTTTTGGATGCTATGAATGGAAATGTTTCCGAATGGTATAACGAATGCGACAATGCCATTAGAAGGTCAGAAATAGTTCCTGGAACTTACGAATATACAACTGCTGTTTCTTATGGAAACGTAGGTGAGTTTGGAGAAGGTTCTTCAACAACAGTAGATATTGCTTGCGACAGGTTTCATATTATTTCTATTGACAACTCTTTCTTATACGTGGAACAAGACATTGAAATAAAACCTTCTGCCAAGTTGTCTGACAAGAAAGGTTGCAATGGAATTTTCTATGTCGGATACCAATATGCTCCAGAAGTTTTCATGGGATATAAGATATATTCTAACTCTGACTTAGTTCAAACAGTAACATGGGCAAACTATGAATGGTTCGCTTTGAGAAACTCAGTACAACCACAAGCTAGAGAACAAACAGACCAGTATGCAACTATTGAGAAAATAAGAAGACTTGACCCTAACGTTCCAGGAGTTTATGTTGACCTTTCTGGACAAAATGCAGCAGCAGTAACCAAAGTAAAATTGAAACTTAGAGTTCCTTTGTCATCTTTCCTCATCTTCAGGTTTTTAAGATACTTGCCAAACTGGGCAGGAAAAATTTCTATCGAACTTACTCCAAGCAAAAATAACTTAGTCATTGCACCAACACAAGACCCATTCACTCTTACAGAAGTAGTGGGAACAAATAAAATGTCATTCGCCGACTTTTGCAAAAACAAAGTTGACTTAGACTTTGGTTTCTCAAACCTCAACACTGAAGTAAACTATTATTTCAATGCTGCTGGAGATGCTTGGGACCCAGTTAAGTTCACATGCGAAAAATTTGAATGCAAGAGAATAGAAAGCAGACTTGCAGTCTATATGTTGGACCCAGATATTTCAAATGCTTTAGCTGCCAAATATATTGCAGTTCCACTTATGTTCCCTATACACCAAATATCTGTCAAAGACTTTGCAGGTGAAGTTGGAAACCAAAGTGCTGACCCAGGTGCAAGAACAGATATTGCCTTAACAACTGCAATGAAACATGCAGATACTATGTTTGTACTGTTCAGACGAACTATAAATGACTATTCTTGCTTCTACAACCCTGGTATTAAATACCATATAAACATAGATGGCAAATATTATCCAAGAGAAGAATATTCTACAGTTGAGGATATGAGGTCATACAACTTGACATTAGATGCTATGAACTTTAACAACAACTTCACAACAACCATTAACCCTGAAATGCAAAGTTCTATTATGCCATATGTGAAAGTATGGACTCATACAGGAGGTCAAAAAACTCAATATACAAATGGAGACCGTTCAAACTTTTGGCTTGGCATTCCATTTGCTGACTCAGAAGACTTTATGGGTGGTATTTCAACTGTTGGTACAGTTCAAATACAATATACTGGTGACAGAGACGGTCCAAATGAATTGAAAGCAAAGAAGTTTACAAAACCAATAGCACTTTTCACGGAAGATGCTCTTTTGAAGATTCGTTCGATGAAACCTGCTGGGGCTCCTCAGATTGGCATAACGACAGCTTCCATCGAGCAGATTTTGGCAGCAGGTCAGTAAGTTGTTCTTGAACTGACTTCTCTCCGTCAAATATTGACAGTACGCCAGTTTTGATATAATATTGTATTAAAAACTTTCCTTTAGAAATATCGGTCAGTTTTGTTGTTATATTTTTGTCTGCTTCAAGAACTTTCACCATTTCAGTTATACCAACTTTCTTTGCTTTATGAAAATATTTTGGTTCAGCAAAGACTGCTATTCTATAACATTTTCCATTGTTTGTATAAAGAACTATTCTATCAATGAACTTGTATTGTTTGTGTGTGTAAACTTTGTTTTGCTTCAATTCGAAGAGATACTCAAATACGTCCATCTTTTTATTCTAAGTAAAATGTCATTTCCGAAAAATAGAAGCGTAAGTGTTTCAAAAGGTTTAATGGCGATGGCAGATGTGAAGTTAAATTCACCAACTCAAACAAACAGTCAAAGTGTTGTTGTCAATGTCAAAGAAAGAGATGTTGAAGTGGAGAAACCATACGAAGACGAAGATGGTATAACAATTGTTCCTGTAAAAGAACAACCAACATACCCTGAAGTTAGCAGAGACTTAAGTTCTGTTGCAGATATTCGAAACGACTACCAACAACTTAAAGACAAACTTAAAACTCAGGAGAAGATTTGTCAGGCTTTGGGTATAATGTTAAACTTGGTCGAACACAACCCTGTAAAAGTGAACTCATATGTCATTGCACCTCATGAAGTTTTGAAAGAACTATTGAAACTTTTGACAGAGGCAGACGATATAAACATCAAAGAAATAGAACCCGACGTTAGTTGCTGTGGTGTTTCATATAATGTCATTGACAAGATATACGTTATGAAAGGAGGTGAAACGTTGAACTTAAAATATAGTTTCCCAGACGTCATAAAAATATTTGACGACCACAACATTTCATTAAAATTTAGTTGCTAAGTAAATGGCAGAAGACATAGTGGTTTATACTATTACGACTAAAAACCCTGAGTCATATAATTCTATAACAACAAACTTACAAAGTCCTCAAGGACGATATTGTAAACTAACCTTAAACACGATGACGACTAAAGCCTGTTTTGCTCTTTTGACACCAGAAGATTTTATTGTTGTGAATGGTAAAAAATACTTCTTTGAAGATACTTACTCAGATATACCACCAACAGGTTTTGTTGACTTATTTAATACTTTAAGGACGGATGTAACATGTGCTGCAACTAGAGCAGGTTTCATTATGTTTGGATGTCCGACTGAGTTTAGTATAAACGATATGAGCTATAATACAAAACTTATATCTGGTTTTTACTACCAACAGTTTCCTATAACAGGAAAAGGTGTCATACAAGGTTTGTCTGTTCCATTGACTTTAAGTACACCTATTTTATATATTGTTTCAAACTTAGGTTCAAAGTGCTATTCGAATATCGACAGAAACTACTATGACCAAAAAATACTCATGCGTATAAACAACACTTTCTCTGCTGGTTTGCCTATTGTTCATTCGAATGCAGAGTTTTCAGCTTTAGTAAACTCAAACACTTTAGCAAACATAAACTTAACCTTAGTCGACGCAAACTTTGTTCCTGTAAAACTTTTATGTCCTATGTATTTGTCAATGACGGCAGAAAGTTTCGAATTGGAAGATGCAACTGGTGAAAGTATTGTACTACAAGAACAACTTCAACAACAAATAGCTCAAGAACAACAAATGCAACAAATAGCTCAAGAACAACAAATAGCTCAAGAATAAAAAAAATATTTTTTTTTATTTTTATAAAAAAATGTACAGAATAGACGTTTCAGATTTTTATGACTTCCAAGCGTTCAGAAATATGTGTCCATTTCGAGACTATAACAAAGCAGTCGAGAATTTGAAACGTTTAGTCATTTATGTTGACTCTGCCCCAGAATGTTATGTCATGAAAGAATGGGATGTTGTCTTTAACAAACCAAGAGCAACCATAGTTTCAGAACAAGAATGTAGACAGAAACTTAAGAAAATAAAAGTCGTACAGGTTGGTATGAAGATGTTAGATGCTTGGGATATCTTATTGTCGAAGTTAGAAGATTTTTCAGTTCGTGGTATAAAGTTTTATACACCTTCTCCAAACTTCTATTCTATCTTCACTGGATATAAATACGAACAAGTAGAATGGAAAGAAAATGTTATAGAAGCTTGGTTAGACCATGTCAAAGAAATTATATGCAATGGAAACGAAAGAGTCTATGAGTATATCTTATGTTGGTTTGCAAACATCTTACAACATCCAAGTGCTAAAAATGAAACTGCTCTCATTATAATTGGAAAACAAGGAACTGGTAAGAACACTTTCTTTACAGATATCTTATGCAAACTATTAGAGGGCTATTCGAACCCTAATATGACAAACTTAGAAAACATCTGCGGTAAATTTAACTCTTCAATAGAGAATATGAAACTTATAGTATGTAACGAACTTCAAAGTATAGATACAACAAAAGTTTTGAACTCAGATGCTTTGAAGAGTCTTATAACAGACAAAGTTGGAGTTGTTGAAAGAAAATATAAAGACCAAAGAGTTTGTGAAAATGTTGCAAACTTCGTCATGGTTTCAAACAACGCTGTTCCGATGAAGTTAGAAAGTTCTGACAGAAGATATGTAGTTGTCAGAACGTCAGATTCTCATATGCAAGATACAGAATATTTTGACGACTTAGCAGAAACTTTGACACCTAACTTTTACAACCACTTGTTCTCATATTTCATGACATTAGATATTTCTAAGTTCAATCCAAGACAAATTCCACATACCGAAGAAAGACAAACATTGTTAGAAGCAAACAAGAGTGTATATGAACTGTTTATAGATGAGACTAACTTTGAGTGTTTAGATGAAAGGTCGTTGTACGATGAATATAAACAATATTGTCAAGAGTATGGTTATATGACAGCGTCTAAACGAACATTCTTGGCAAATGTCAAAAATCTTTTAGATGTTCAGAATGGTGTATATACAAAGAAAATTTTTATGAGTAAATTTTAAAAAAATATTTTTTTATCCGATAGAAAAGATGACGAAATATATTTCAGTAAATAAGTACATGACAGAAGTCAAAGAAGAACTAGACCCATTCGCTTATTTGAATGTTTACTTCTACCATTTTGAAAAGTCTACATTTGACAAAGTTTGGAACATCGAACCCGTTAAGTTTGCTATTGTGACTAAAAATGGTGCGAAATTTGAAGACTTAGACATAGAAGGTTTGTTAGCAGTCAAAGAAAATTTTGACAGAAGGTTTTCAAACCTTAAAGAAGGCAAAGCATACAAACTTGTTATACCTTATGAACCAAAGAAAGCAGACGACTATGAATATTATGAGTCTAAGATAGTTGAAGTTCAAGGTAAATTAGGTAAAAAGATTTTAGAGTCTAAGCCAGTGTTTGCTCCTAAAGAGGAAGAGAACATTGACATTGACCCAGAAATGTTCTAAAAATAAAATTTTATTTTTACATGTCAAATTTCTTCTTCTCTGGAACTGGTTCAGGTTCTTTCTTCTCTTCTTCTACTTTCTTTTCTTTCTTTTCTCTCTTCTTCTTCTTTTCTGGTGGGGTTATGTCAAACTTCTCAGAACCATATTTTTGTAAAAGTTCTTTGTCCTTTAATAGCTCTTCTATTCTGTTTTCTATTTCATCTTCAAGAACAGCGCATGTGCCTTCTTTGCATTCTAAGAACTTTTGTTGGACTTCATCTTTCCAATCGGCGTCATCTCTGTCAACAAGTCTGTCATTGACAAACTTAAAGACTTCTCTGCCTAATGTTTTATGGTTCTTGTCATATTCCCAGAAACAGAACTTTAGAACAAATTCACCTTTCTTGTTTACACTATGTAAGATTTTATGGTCGACAGATGTTTTGCTGTCGAAAAGCTTGTCTCGAATATAGATAGCGAAATCGCTAGACATTTTCTAAAAGATAAAAATTTTAATTTTTCTAAAAATATGTTAGAAAAAAAGTTTGCTGACATTGACAAGAAATTTGAGAATGTTTTAAACAAGAACAAGAGGAAGTTAGAAAATGCTCAGATAAAGCCTATACATGACAAGTTCTTATTTGCTCAGAATGGTATAACAGGTCTAATCGCACCACCTGGGTCGGGTAAGACTTTCACTTATCTTAAAATGGCTGCACAACAACAAGAACTAGATGAGAAGAACCCATTCTATGAGTTAGTAGTCATTTGTAGTACTTCTGGTCAATTTGACCAAACCGTCAATTCGTTCAAAGATATTATAAAAAAGTCTAAGTTAGTATGTATAAAAGACTCTGAGTTGTTAGATTGGATAAAGAAGTACCAAAGAAGAGTTTTGAAGTACAATGCTATAAATGAGTATATAAATTCGAAGTTTAAAGACCCAAATGAGGAAATGCAGAGAATATTAGAGAAGAAACACTTCAGAAACAAACAGAAAGAGATAGAATACATTTCGAAGAAATTGCAATCGTACGATTGGAAGACTTACCCTCATAGATGTCTTCTTATCTTAGATGACTTTGCTTCTCATCCTTTGTTAAAGAACAGAGAACAAGACATGTGTCGAATTCTTAAGAAGCTCAGACACTTTAACATTTCAGTTGTCATTTGTGTACAGACAGCCAAGAGTTTAAGTAAGGATGTAAAGAGAATACTTACTGATATCATACTTTTCCCTGGATTGTCCGAAGACGATTTCATGGAACTTATGAAAGAGTCCATGGCAGGTAAGTTTGACAGACATGAACTATGGGAGAAGTACAAAGTCATACAAGACCCTCATACTTCTTTCAGAATTCACATCTACGCGAACAAAGTTCAAATTGTAAAAAGTCAAGCTTGAAAAATGTAAAGTTTGAGTCTTAGTCTGTTGTGGTGCTGGGGCTGTCGGTTCTTCTGGCTTTGGAAGACATTCAGGAAGAGGAACGTCGGACATTCGTTTGTGTCTTAACCGTCTTTGTTCTGAAACAATATAATATTGTCTTGAAAAAGTACAACATTGTCTTGAAAAAGTACAACATTGTCTTGAAAAAGTACAACATTGTCTTGAAAAAGTACAACATTGTTCTGAAAAAGTACAACATTGTTCTGAAAAAGTTCAAGACTTGTTCTGAAAAAGTACAGCTGTACTCAAATTTGAGAGACATTGTACTGAATTTATACAACATTGTTCTGAAAAAGTACAATATTGTACTGAATTTATACAACATTGTCTTGAAAAAGTACAACATTGTCTTGAAAAAGTACAACATTGTCTTGAAAAAGTACAACATTGTCTTGAAAAAGTACAACATTGTTCTGAAAAAGTTCAAGACTTGTTCTGAAAAAGGACAGCCGTACTCAAATTTGAGAGACATTGTTCTGAAAAAGTACAATATTGTACTGAATTTATACAACATTGTCTTGAAAAAGTACAACATTGTCTTGAAAAAGTACAACATTGTCTTGAAAAAGTACAACATTGTCTTGAAAAAGTACAACATTGTCTTGAAAAAGTACAACATTGTTCTGAAAAAGTACAACATTGTTCTGAAAAAGTTCAAGACTTGTTCTGAAAAAGTACAGCTGTACTCAAATTTGAGAGACATTGTACTGAATTTATACAACATTGTTCTGAAAAAGTACAATATTGTACTGAATTTATACAACATTGTCTTGAAAAAGTACAACATTGTCTTGAAAAAGTACAACATTGTCTTGAAAAAGTACAATATTGTCTTGAAAAAGTACAACATTGTCTTGAAAAAGTACAAGACTTGTTCTGAAAAAGTACAGCCGTACTCAAATTTGAGAGACATTGTACTGAATTTATACAACATTGTTCTGAAAAAGTACAATATTGTACTGAATTTATACAACATTGTCTTGAAAAAGTACAACATTGTCTTGAAAAAGTACAATATTGTCTTGAAAAAGTACAACATTGTACTGACTCAGTATGGAGCTTGACCCCTTAGACGAAGCAATTTATCTAATTGAAATTAACGAGCTTGTTAAAGACTTCCTCAGGCAGAATGTAAAGGTCAAGCGTAAAAATAAAGATTGAAATTTACCCTACTTGTTTGAAGTTGTCGAAATACTCTGTTATTTTTTCCTTTAACAATGGCAAATCTTCTTTGAAGGTAAGTATTGTACAACCTTTCATATCATAGTGTGTTTGAGGTAACGTATCTTGAACTATCTGTTTAACATCTTCATTCGGTGTCATTGAAATCGGTAAGTTTTCGCGATAGAACCAATTTCTGTCAGATTTGTAAATCTTAGCAAGGTCGTAAAAGCTTTTGTTGTTTCTTCTGACTAAATGCAACATAACCATATCTCTGTCTTCTTCATTTTCCATCTCTTCAGTATAAATCATATACTTATAGTTCTTTTCCTTTCCTTTTGGTACCGAACGTGGTATTCTTTTCTGTATGGTTTTGTCTTTTGCTTCAATGACTTCATCTTTTGCTTGAAGTTTCTTTTCCATCTCTTCACGTTCTTGTCTATGAATTTCGTCAAGAAGTCTGTAAATATACCAAGCATAACGAGGTGAAGCCCACATTGCAACAGCATTTACAAGAAGTCTATGAACATAATATCCTCTCAAACCATTTGGCAATTTTTCACGATTTTCATAGAGTTTTGGCGACTGCGGTTTTTCTCCCACTCGCTGTTCTTCACTGTTTTCATAGAGTTTTGGCGACTGGGGTTTTTCTCCCACTCGAGTTTTTGCGACTACGAGAAAATCCGTAGTCGAATTTTCAGCTTCATTTAATAGTTCAATAGTGCTTTGGTTCCTAAACCAGTCTTTAGGAAGCTTGGTATCTGGCGCAAAACATGCTGTCAAAATACTTTGCATTTGGTACATATCGTCTTTGACCGAACGAATGAGACGTAACTGTTTGTTATACTGTATGTACTCGTATTCTTCATTTATAGCTTCATGGACTATAACTGTTGTTGTGTTCTCTGTTGTTGACATTACTGTCTTTACATACAAAATAAAAAAATAAAAAAAAATAAAATTAGCGTTATTTTCTATCTTGTATAAAAGACCAAAAATAAACGCTTTACATGTATTTTTCAGCAACTTCGTCAAATAATTTTATAGCTTTATCTATCTCATCTACTTCAAACGTTTCCCTACCTTTCGTGGGAGCACCATACATCTTCTCAAACTTTTCAAGTAGTTCTGTTTCAGCAGCTCTCATATCGTTAACGAACGCAACCTTAACTCTATTGACTATATTGTCATATCTTTGAGTTATATTAAATGTTCTTCCTATCTTATATCTCTTTGTATTGAAGTCCTTTGGTTTCTGAACGATGTAAAGTAAGCCTTCACTGCAACGTTCCGTATCGAATGAACCATATGTTATGAAATTATATCCAACAACTGGGTCAATCCAGAACAAAACTACTGGTATAAGACTTTTGTCGATGAGATATGCTCTTGTTCCATAGAATCTTACCGATATCATAAGCTCAGGATTTTT
Source organism: Trichomonas vaginalis G3 (assembly GCF_026262505.1). Classification (NCBI taxonomy): domain Eukaryota; phylum Parabasalia; order Trichomonadida; family Trichomonadidae; genus Trichomonas; species Trichomonas vaginalis. Next base: position 120,433 of record NC_067204.1, read on the forward strand.
TGTCAAAATTTTCTGAGTAGAAGCATTTTTAACCCAGTCGTGTGCTTTCTTTCCTTCAGATAGTGTTAAAATGTCTGACAAAGAATATTTTTTGTATTTCTTTGAGTATCTTACGTTTAAATCACCTATTCTAACCACCTTGGTCTCATTGTCTATCTTTTTAACTGTTTCAAACTCAGTGTTTGACATTTCCTGTTCTTACATACAAAATAAAAAAAAATATTTTAAAAAAACTAGCTTTTATTTTATTTTGTATAAAAGATACAGTTATATCATGAAATTTGGTCATTTTTTTACGATTTTCATGTGTTTTAGGCGTTCCTCGGTTTTCCGCGGGTCGCAATTTTTTACGATTTTCGAATGGAATCTCTATCCTCGGTTTTCCGAGGGTAGCAAACATATGAGGAAATTCATGAAATTTGTTGCTGAATTCAATAAAAATATATTTTAGGGTAGAAGGGTATATCTACCCCGTTTTCTACCCTCATTTCTACCCCATATGTCCTTACTGAAAAAGTATGTGTTCCATATGTCATTTTACTCAGAATTTTATACAGAATTCAATAAAAATATATTTTAGGGTAGAAGGGTATATCTACCCCGTTTTCTACCCTCATTTCTACCCCAGTTATTTTACAAGCGTTTTACATGGTATATGTTGTGATGGTTCATGACTTTAAACAGTTTTGTAGCTTCTATTTCTTCACGAAGGATATCAAAAATTTTAACTATGCCGAAGGTTTCTTTATATTTCTTCTTGACATCTGAAAGAAGGAAATCGTTAGCAGTTGGATAGTTTTTGTTCAGAAATGTCAACATGTCCATTTTATCTTCTGCTGGTTTCTCTACTTCTTTCTTTAAGTCAGTATGGTCTTTTCGCATACGTTCTATCTCTTTGACGGAGTAGTTATATTTCCTTGTTGCTGCTTTACATTTTGAACATTGTGAGTTCATTTTTGCGTTATATTCTGAAATTTGTCCTGCTAGTATGACTAAGGCGTAGATGGTTTTCTTTAACTCAAAAGTTGCGGGTTTTATCTGTTCATTCCATATCTTACCTCTTCTATCTTTATCTCTTATCTGCAAGACACACTCAGCAACTAACGAAACAAAGTTGTCGTAGGTCTTAAATTCTTCAGATTTATATATGTCAATGACTTTGTGGTTGCAATGAAATCCAAGAAACTCATAGTTTATCTTACGAATGAACTTCTTTATTTCAACTGAGTCAGTCAGTCTGACTTCAATTTCATCGAATTCTGGAATAGTGAGCTTTTGTTGTTGTATTTCAGGAAGTTTAGGTAGATGGTCAATAATATCCTGCATTTCATAAAGATACTGTTCATTTGTTTCATCTTTTGCACTACAGTCTAAATCTCCTTGGAGAAGTTCCTGCTTTATCTTCTGGATTTCTGTTTCGAAAGTATATGAAGAAGGAATGAAGCTTTTCATCTCTACTAACATAGAAGTTGGGTTCATGACTAACGAGTTTGGTGCTGTTGTTGCTGACATGTTCTTACAATAAAAATAAAAAAATATTTTTTGGTGGGACTACCTTTATTTTATTTCAGCACAAAATGAACGAGTTTGGTTTAAAAATACGGTGGAGCCAAAAATGGCTCGACCTCAAAACAAGCATTTTGTGAAGAATATACCAACCCGCGGAAAACGGCGGGTTGCTTTTTTTATACAAAATTCAAGAGTTTTGTGTGTTTTCTACGAGGGTAGAAAAGAGGGTAGAAAACGGGGTAGATATACCCTTCTACCCTAAAATATATTTTTGTCGAAAAAAAATGGTTCATTTACTCACAATATTTTTGTACAAAACGACCCCAAACTTTTAACTTCTTTTCTGCAGCTTCTAATGAAATTTTAGCGAGTTCATATTCTCTAAATTCTCTCTTTAAATCTTCTTGTTCCCATTGGTCTAGTTCGTATGGAGAGTCCCTATAACCAGAACATATCTCACGTTCATGTTCTATTTGTTTTTCATGCATTTTTCTAACTTCTTCTTCGAACAAAGGTTTAGCATTCTCTACTGTATCTTCAAGTTCTTCTTCATCTAATTTCTCATGAACTTTCTTGTCTATGGAGTCCAAAATTTTTCCAACTGCTATACAATATTTTGGAGAAGCCACATTGCTATATAGTTTACAAGTCTTGGGTCTACATACGTTCCTCTAACCTGTTTGATTTCATCGGGAATTCCTGCATGAACTGTGTAAAAAAGCAACCCGCGGAATTCGCGGTTGGTATATTCTTCACAAAATGCCTCAAAATACTCTTCCCAGGACTTATTTTCCAACAACCTTCTAAAAGTCTTTCCTAAACTGCTGACACATCTTTGTTGCATTTATATAACCATCCTTGTCTCTACGTAAGACTTCAATACCGTTGTAAGTGCCTTTTGTGAATGTTTCGCCATTAGATTTGTTCGTGAACGTTTTTGCTTCGACTGTCATACTGTTCTTACAATAAAAATAAAAAATATTTTTGGCTTAACCGTCGGACATTCGTTTGTGGCTTAACCGTCGGACCACAACGATAAAAATCTCATTTTAACTCACTTTTTTTCTATCTTAAGGAAATTCATGAAAATTCATGAGGGTAGAAAAGAGGGTAGAAAACGGGGTAGATATACCCTTCTACCCTAAAATATATTTTTCAATACTTTTTCAGCACTTCTCCGTAGTTATATATGAAAGACAATTCGAGATAAAAGTCGTAGTACAATGGAACAATATGTTGCACACCATTTGTTGTGAACCAAACTTGAAAGTCAGAGAAACTGTTACTAGGTGGTTCGGGATGAAATTTCTTCATCTGAAATAGTCATACCGGCGTTTGTAAAGATATAGTCTAACGGTTTTGTATCTGCTGCTTTTGTTCTTTGTTTTTCAACCTGAAGCATTTAATATATGTAAAAATATACTGTTTTAAAATAGTATGCCATTTCATATTTCTCATCTAACAAACATGTTGTCTGACTGCTTGAGGGTTAGGTTGGTACCATTCGAACTTTACACTTACAATTCCTTCAATTGCATTCAAAATGTCTGAGTCGGAGTCAAACATTTGTTCTCTCTTTGTAGTCTTGAAAGCGTCAAGAAGCATTGCAGCTGTTGTGACATTGCCATGTGAGTAGTATATATGACCGTCCAAATCTTTTACTGTTAGTCTGAGATTGTGTCCTTTCTTATTTCCGTCTTGTATGGCAGCAAGTACTCCCATAAAGCCTTCTTTGTTCTTTCCTTCGTCAAAGTTTACTGTAAAGGTTCGACCAGATGTAATTTGACTTCTAACTTCACGGTACTTTTCATATGCATATCTTGTTCTTTCCATGGGAGCATGTTTGTCTTCACCTTTTCCTTTTTTCCTTCTCAAAGGATGCAATTGTTCGTCATGTTTCCAGTAGAATCTGGCAAAGCCGTCGTGTCCTTCAACTTGAGGCTCAGTAACATTGAAAGGCATGTCCATAAGACGTTCTTCTTCTAACCTCTCCAGTCTGTTTGGATAGTTGGCGCGCGCTGTTTCTAGGTCCATTTCGTAGCGAAGACCAGCCAGTTTGTCATAGACTTTTATGGGTCTTCCCTTCCTATATTTAAAATTCTTCGAAACTCTCCAACCATATCTTTCTAACTCTGCTTTTATTCTAGCAGACTTTCTATCCATTCTATGCGGGGGCATTTTTATAAAAATAAAAAAAATATTTTTTTCTTTACTTTACGTAACCACCAGCTACCAGAAGCCTTTGACGCCAACCCATACCAGCTAATGAAGGTTGACTAAACTTTGGTTTTGGTTTATCTTCAGTTTTTGGCTCACCTTCTTCTATCGGTTTTTCGTCACTTTTCGGTTCCTCTGACTTTACCTCACTTGCAGGTATGGTTGTGTCGTCAACATCTTCATAAATATCATATGCCATTTGTTTTTGTTTTCCTTTCAACTTTTTGTGTTTGTTGTAAAGTTTAGAATATTTCGACTCTAAGTCAATGAGATGTTCTATAATGAACTGTTGGTCAGTGAAGAATACCTTCCCATCTGTTGTCTCTTTAACTCCTTCAGACTTCAATATTTTATTTGTGAGAGTCTGTTTCTTTTTTGAGATACTAGCCGTTCCATTTCTATGAAAAGTGACTTTATAGTTAGGGTTTGTATTTCCAGACCTGGCACTTTCTATTATTGAATTTTTCTCTTCATCTGTAAGTTCTTTGACAGGTTTTGACAATGGTTCTGAACTTTTTGTTTGTGGTGTCAAATCTACCGTTTCAACTTCTTCGGTCATTTCATCTCAGTAAAAAATTTTAGTTTGGTTTGTTTTCAACTGGTTGTTTAGGTTTTTTAAGTCGGTCTAAAACTTCCTGAGGTATAGGAAGAACTTGACAAACACGTGGTTGTGTAACTGCTGGAAGCCGACAAATCCATCTTGAACCCATTTGTCTCAATGCTGTATTGTTCATTTCATCTCAGTAAAAAACTTTACATTCCCCACGTTTGAGGCGGTTGAGGTTGGTTATTGTTTACCCATTGTTGTGCATGGTTATATCCTCTGTTAAAGAATCTTTCACCTTGGTCCATATAGTGCCCTGCTTGGTTATAGTAGTCATTTGCTTTGTTATAGTAGTTTCCTGCTTCTCTTCCTACATTGTCCATCCATCCTTGAACTTTTCCTCTTGTTTCAGGATTTGGAATAAGATTTGTTGCATCTCGTGCTACCTCCCAACCTTTCTGTACAGTTTGTATAATAGGTTGTGCTTTCTCTTTCAGTATACCTAATGTACTCAAAATCTTCCTTCCAATTCCAAATGCACCTCTGGCTATTGTTCCCACTGCGGGCAAAAATCTGGATGCAACTCCTGCTAATGCGCCAAATAAACCCATTTCTTATAGGATAAAAATGACGAATCCAAACAAGGACCCGTATGTTTCTAAAGCAACAAAGAAAGCACTCATGGTAAAAATCTTTAGTTCAACACCAAATGCTTGGTTTATGGATATCTTGGAAAACATTCCGAGGTATAGAGAAGATGGACCACCATACTGGCTAATATTTGTCGGTCAAAACACAAGATACTGTGAAGCTATACCATTACAGTCCAAAAATATTTTAGATGTGAAAACTGCTTTGACAATATTCGTTGACAAATACCATCCAACAAAACTGACATCTGACTGTGAACGTTCTTTCAAATCAGACGATATTAAAAACTATCTGCGTTCAAAAAATGTAAACCAATATTTCATTGTCGACCAAAACCATTCTGCTCTTGGTGTCATTGACAGTTGTATAAAAATCTTAAGAGACTTAAATCAACCACAAGGTGGTGAGGTAGATGAAATGTCATATGACGACAAATACAGACATTTCTCCATGGCAAAGATGAGACAAGTTTTAAATATTTACAATAGCCGTAAACAAAAAGGTTTGGGAAACCACTCCCCCGAAGAAATGAAAAACAACCCCGACTTAGAGAAAGACTATATATTTAATAGTTTAGTCAAAAGAGACAAACAAGAAAGAATGCCAGGCTTCAAACTTAAGAAAGGTGACAAAGTAAAAATAGAAATACCTAAACGCGACCCATATGAAAATACTATTGACTATGACAACAATGGGAACTCGACAGGTACTCACGTTCGTGTTCGTAAAAATAGAAGAAAGTATACAAGAGAATATTATGAAGTTTTAGGCAAACATGGCAAAATGTACAGACTGCAAGCAGAAGATAAAACTACTATTGTCAGACCTCGTTTCAAACTTGTCAAAGTTCAAGGTGGTATACTTTCAAAGACAGTTCCTAACAAATATAAGACAACTCCTGACGAATATGCTAAAGAAGTGGAACATGACGACTAAGCATTTCTATACCATGCGTAAACTGTCATGTAAGGTGGCATGTAGTCTTTACTTTGTCCCGTTGTTTGTGTATATCCTGAAACGCGATGTGTATGGTTTCCATCTCCCTGTGTGCTACCCCAGAAACAATTTATAGCAAACTGAACGTTGTCTTTAACATCATATCCTTTACCTTTTTTCATTGCTGACCAATCCCAAAATCTATGTTTATGCCAACCTGCTTGAGATGTACTTAAATCTATGTAGTGACTGTGTGCAGGTAAGTTTTCACCTGAAATCGTTTTACTTCCACCTGTTTCCTTTGAAGAGTTTGCACAATACAAAAACCTGTCGACTATTTGAGTCCAAGTTCCAAAACCAAGTACTACTTCTGGTCTGGTAGAGTTCATTGACGTGTAAATAGAACCTATAGGATATACTGTTTGAAGTATTTCTGTCTTTAACGTTTGAAGCTCTGTTTTGTCAGCTTTTTTAACTAACTCATCGTTAACATATGTTTTGTCAGCTTTTTTATCTAACTCAACGTTAACATATGTTTTGTCAGCTTTGTTGTCATATAAATCTTGAGCAGTGAATTTAACTTTGTTTTCATCCTCCATGACATAGACATTTCTACATCTAGTGTATTTCATCGTCGTTATGTCTTCATCCGATGTTAAACCTTGTGGAAAGTTAGGAGGTTTCCAAAGTAGTACATCCCCACCAGTTCCATCAGGTTCTTCAACCGTTCCTGCAATATTTTCTATACCAACAGTTGCGAAGAAATCGTGTGTATGAGTCTTTTTAGAATATTCTTTGTCAGCTCTTGTCACTTCACTTGACATTTTATTGTCAACATATGTTTTATCCGCTTTGTCATCTAACATTGCTGGTAGTTCATCTACGTCATAGATGTTATGTGTATGGTGTTTTTGTGGGTATGTTCTATCTGTCCATGCGAGAATATAGTCTCTTGTTGCATCTACATACTCTTTGTCAGCTTTGTTGTCAACATCTGCTTTCAAAAGAAGTTCATCTATAGGTTTCTCGTTTAAAGTTCCTTTTGTTGGATTTATACAAACAGTATGGTTCTTATTGTCTTGAAACAGAAACTCATCTGTCAATGGGTTTAATGTCAGTTTTAAGTTTCCTTCTTTCAATGACTCAGATATCTTAGAATAGTTTGAAAAGTTTGTTGTGTTCTTTATTTAGAGCTTGTATAATGAGTTGTCGGTTGTGTTGTATTTCTCTCATAGACGCTGTTTCTTTCGACATTTTATTCTAGATAAAATATGCTTTCAATAGAAAAAGAAAATTCAAGAGTTGCTACAACTAAAACCATTAGATGAACTTTTTACTAATGTCGGTCAAAAGTTTGAGACAGAGACCGTAAAACATGAAGGCTATCGTTTTGACTACCCTTAAGATGGTTAAGAGACCCATCCGTCACAAAAGCTATTGGCTTTCGTAGAATTTGAAGTTCATTTCAGAAGCCATACATGGTTTCCCATTTACGGTCGCTTTTGAAGTTCGATACTATAACAAAAGAAAACGTATGTATGAGAAATTTGAACAGGGAAAAACTTTTACAAGTGAATTTGCTTGTAAACTTAGAAACAACTCTTCAAGTTTTCAAGAAAAAATAAACGATATCTATCTCGAATATGCAAACAGTACAACATTGACGAAGGAGAGTACCATCTCGATATTATATATGACAGGAAAAATGCAACTGTTAAAATTCAATAGAATAGAAGACCTTGGAGAAGACGTTTATATTTCTACAAAATATAACAACTTGGCATGGTATAGATTTTTTGAGGATGTTAAATCAGCCTGCAGAATATCCAGTACACCCGAACTTTTATGAAGTCGAAAACCCTAATGGAACATATGAAAATGTTTTTCGACTCAGATGCTATTATAGTTCATGCTTCATTTTCTGTGTGCACAAAACTCTTCTTTTTATGCTTGGCAAATGACTTTTACGAAAACCTACAAAGCTATATGAACACCGAGTGGAAGTATTTCAGACTTTCAAGTATGGTTTAAACAGATGGAAGAAAGAGAATAGTTCCATTTACCATGCGTTTTACTTAGAACTTAGTCTCTATAAACTACTATCAAACGTATCGAACGGTAAAAATATAATTTTAATACGGTTGAGGTGTTGGATTTGGTTGCCAACTTGACTGTGGTGCAGGTTCAGGCTGTTGTATAACAGGAGCTTGTTCTTCTGGTTCAGGGTCTTTAGGTATAATACCAACGAACTGACCTACTCTTTTGGCAATATTTTTGACTCCGTTCCAAATTCCTCTTCCGACGGTTTTTATTCCATTCCATATACCTCTTCCAACATTTCGAAAGAAGTTTTCCTATTCTTCCAAAGAAACCCATTTTACTATATGTAAAAATCTAATGTCCACCTAGTCTCTTACGTTTCCTTCTGAGTTCCATAGCATTCTTTAACTGGAGCTCATACATTCTATTTCTCCTCTGGTAGAAAACATACTCTGGGTCAACTCCTGTGTCGCGTCATCTGCATAGAGTTGTTTATATCCCACTTCGGGGTTTGTATAAAACTCTTTCCATCTCATATTTGCATACCATGGTGGTAAGCCTAACGCAGCGTCATTTGACATGGCAGTTTGCATTTGTACATCTGTTGGCACTTGACCATAGTTTGCCATTGCAGTTTGTATTCTAACTTCATTTGGAATATTCTCTGGGTTTGGTTGTCCAGGTTGCTGTGCATTCGCTAAGTTCTGTGCGTCCATTTAATATTAGATAAAAATATCTCTTACGAGTACATATGCTGAACATTTGCTGGTATTGGTTCATCTTCATATTCTCTATATCTTTCTGCCACGTCAAATAAGTAAATGACACAATGGAAAAAACCTAAAACTAACAATCCGATTTCAAACCACATTTACTTACCAATAAAATTTCTTTGTTATGACACTTTTTCCGGTTTATAGGACCTCTCTCATATTCTATCTTATCGTATCTAAACTCATAGTCATGTATGTCCTCTAACCATCTCATGACACTTTCCAAACCACTTTTATCGGATGTAAAGTAAAAGCATGGATGGTTATGTAAAACGTCTAAAGTTTCTAAAGAGTCTCTCAAAGTCCAGTCTACTTGGTATTGAAAATCATATGTGTTATAGAACGGCGGGTCCACTATAAAGAAAACATTTTCCTTGTCTTTATATTTTTCATACAACTCTGTCCAATGACATCTCACAAACTCTATACCCTCAATATATTTTTCTATGTCCTCTTTGAAAACATTTGTATAGTTAAGATATAAAACGTTTGACATAAGTGTTTCAATGTCATGAACTCTTATAGAACCACTATATAATAGTCTAGAAGATATACTATCCCAGTCAATATACTCTGCTTTTTTCAAAACCTCTCTGACAGTATTTTTCTTATCTAATGGTATACGTTCCATCTTACCTATAGGTATCTTTTCTTTTAACTCTTTCAATATTTTGTTTGTGTCTGGTATATGTTTGAGACGGTTCATATAGTTGTCAAAGTCATTGCATATAATCTTTGAGTCAGGAAATATTGTATGGCACAAATGAGATATATAGAAACTTCCACCGAACAAATCTACAAATGTTAGACCATTCGGTAGTTTCTTAAGTTCTCTCAATAGAATATCTTTACATCTACTCTTATTTCCAAAGAAGGGTAACGGTGGTTTTGTAAAATTCATTTTATATATACAATAAAAATGTTTTTTCTTCGTAAATGAGTGTAAATGACCCAAAAATATATTTTAGGGTAGAAGGGTATATCTACCCCGTTTTCTACCCTCTTTTCTACCCTCTTGAATTTTCATGAATTTCTTCGTAAAGACTTTGTCAAGACTTCTTCGTAAAGACTTTGTTAAGACTTCTTCGTAAAGACTTTGTCAAGACTTCTTCGTAAAGACTTTGTTGAGACTTCTTCGTAAAGACTTTGTTGAGACTTCTTCGTAAAGACTTTGTTGAGACTTCTTCGTAAAGACTTTGTTGAGATTTCTTCGTAAAGACTTTGTCAAGACTTCATCGTAAAGACTTTGTTGAGATTTCTTCGTAAATGACCCTAGTAGTATATTTTTGGTGTAAATTTCATGAAAATTCAAGAGGGTAGAAATGAGGGTAGAAAACGGGGTAGATATACCCTTCTACCCTAAAATATATTTTTGGTCATTTACACTCATGAACTTTCTTGTCTATGTTTTGTTAAGACTTCTTCGTAAAGACTTTGTTGAGACTTCTTCGTAAAGACTTTGTTGAGATTTCTTCGTAAAGACTTTGTCAAGACTTCATCGTAAAGACTTTGTTGAGATTTCTTCGTAAATGACCCTAGTAGTATATTTTTGGTGTAAATTTCATGAAAATTCAAGAGGGTTGAAAAGAGGGTAGAAAACGGGGTAGATATACCTTCTACCCTAAATATATTTTTGGGTCATTTACACTCATGAAATTTCTTGTCTATGTTTTGTTAAGACTTCTTCGTAAAGATTTTGTTGAGACTTCTTCGTAAAGACTTTGTTGAGATTTCTTCGTAAAGACTTTGTTGAGATTTCTTCATAAAGACTTTGTCAAGACTTCATCGTAAATGGACCCTAGTAGTATATTTTTGGTGTAAATTTCATGAAAATTCAAGAGGGTAGAAAAGAGGGTAGAAAACGGGGTAGATATACCCTTCTACCCTAAAATATATTTTTGGGTCATTTACACTCATGAACTTTCTTGTCTATGTTTTGTTAAGATTTCATCGTAAAGACTTTGTTGAGATTTCTTCGTAAAGACTTTGTCAAGACTTCATCGTAAAGACTTTGTTGAGATTTCTTCATAAAGACTTTGTCAAGACTTCATCGTAAATATTTTGTTGAGATTTCATTTATACTCATTCATCCTCAGGGCTAGAAGGCACGAAGTGCCTGGGAGCCCCACTACTTTTTTTTTTTTTTTTTTTTTTTTTTTTTTTTTTTTTTTTTTTTTTTTTTTTTTTTTGATATTATCCTTAGAATCCACACTAGAATATATTTAAATCAACTTTTAAAAAAGTTCGAATCCTGCGCGTCTCACTTTTTAAATTTTCGAAAAGGAAAATTATATTCTCCTAAAATGAAAACAATTTTCCGAATTGACATCCTTATGGTGAGTTAACATACGCAACAGTTTTGAAAAAAGTTCCATATTCTTATTAAAATGTTACAATTTTCAAACAAATTTCAAGAAATACTCTCAAAAAAGCATTCAAAGAAATCGGTGGTACACCAAAAATTAAAAGTGGTCCTCCACAAGAGGAATTAACTCCAGAATTAATTTTGAAGGTTCAGAATTCTTATGAAAATTACAAATGTGGGGTTCAAAAATTGTATTGGACTCTCAATATGAATCCAAAACAATTTCAAATCAGTTACAATGCAGTTATTAAGGCAGCAAAATTTCTGGGAATTTACAAAGAAAAAGATAAAAGTAATCCAAAAGCATATTATGTGGATTATGAAGCAATTCTTCCAAATACAATCTGGCATGTGGATATTCATTTTTTGAAAGAACCAGAAACTTTACCGGTTTATGGAATAATTGATGACAAAAGTCGTTATTTGTTAGCATTGAAATTGCTTCGTAACAAAAGTTCAACAGAAACTTCAAAAGTGGCAATTGCAACAGTTCAAAAATATGGAGCACCTTTCTGTTTCTGGTCAGATAACGGTAAAGAAAATGAGGGAGAGTTCACAAAATTTTTGAGTACTTATGACATTCAAATCAGAAAATCAGCTCCATACATGCCACGTCAAAATGGCAAAATTGAACGCCTCTGGCCATCACTGGACAAAAATGCTCCAAAGTCTTCAGAATTTGAGAGCATCAATCAGGAATTGGAAGAATTCAGGCAAAAATACAATGACATGCCACATGGCGCTCATCCAAAAATTGGAGTTCGACCATACACTCCAAGAGAGGTTTACAACAAATTTAAGAAATGGACCAAGGATGATAAACCGCTCTGGAAAAAATGTGTTAATAAGCAGTGGGAAGTTGAAGAGATTCCAAACTATTGAAATATTCTATATTTTTTTCAAAAATTCTCATTCAAATTTGAATTTGGTTTTCAAAATTATGAATAAACATTATTTTTATTAAACTTGATTTTTAGCTCTGAAGAATCAAAAGAATTTAGCGAGAAAGAATATGCAGCTCACATAGGGGTAGATAAAGATATATCTCGAAAAAAATTGAATTTATTGTAAAGAATGAAGAAGTTCATTTTAAGATTGAGTTGATTTTCAACCAAAACGAGAGAGCATGCAGGCAAATGAAATTCGAAAAGTGAAAGGAATGACATATGCAAAAGAAAAGATTCAAATAACGCAAGCGAAATATAGATCAGTTAAAATCAGAATAAAATTTCGATCTTTTCTACAGGGAACTAAAGGCTATGAGGCCCTAATATATAATCAGTGCCTCATAGCCTTTAGTTTGTTATTAAAAACGAGAAAACTTGTTCGAAATGATAAACAATTTCGAACAAGTTTTCTCGTTTTAAGGAGGGAATTGTTCCTTATGATGCATACATTATAAATATATACATCATAAGGAACAATTCCCTCTAGATAGCTAGGAAACCATAAATTAACTATTAATCTTTGAGATATTTTTTTATTGAGGTTAATACGTTTTTCTAAATAATTAAAATGTAAAATTTTGATTGTGAACTCATCTCTAATATTTTGGCTCCTTAATATATTTGAATCATGATCTTTGAGAAGAGTTCTCAAAAGTATTCACAAAAGCTATTTTTCCTTGAAATTTAAAAATCCTGTTTATCATATATTACCGAATTCAATTCCCTACATATTTCAAAATATTCTATGAACATTTCAATTTTTGAAAAAACATATTTTTTCCAAATATATTTATTATCATATTTCTAATAATATTTCCTAAAGCGTCACTTTTTACTTCCTCGACGATTATTTCCCTCTCAAAAAATTCAACAGCTTACATTTTGACAGAACTTAATATGTAACAAAATCTTCTAAAATTTTTATTTTAATTTAATTTGACACATAACCATCCTTTTAATTTTCGATTCAAATCCTTATCCTCTTCATTATTTTTCAATAATTTTTTATCGTAATTTGTAAAATTCGTTCTTTTATAGCTGTTTAAATAATCCAAAACCATGATATTTATTATTGTTAATTATTCCTAATCATGTTTTTTCCATTAATTTTAATTTTTTATTTTCTGAACCATTTAAATTAATTTTGTTAAGAATATTTTTCAATATAGACTTCTGAAATAATTAAATTATTCTCAAATTCTCACAAATTATTTCATTTCAAATTTGTTTAAAATGAATTTGTACACCTTAGTTGATTCAGCTTGGCTTGAAACAGCTCTAGCACAGATTCAAAGGCGCACACCGTTAGCCATTGTTCTCACAAATGTTCCATTAGTCAACAACACTATTCGTTCATCAATTAACAAGATAACATTTTACAAAGCTCTCATATGTAATAGACTAATTACTATTGAAGAGTACTTACATCATACATACAAACTTCAAGAGTTTACTACTTTCTACATTAAATATAATAATCGACTCTACGAGTGTTCATCCATTTTGAAACACAGAGATGACACTCTCCTTACCGATTATTTGATATTACAAAGTTCAAACGACTCTCGTATACAGGAAGAACCCTCATCAGCCAGCACTCCTCTACAACGCCAGCTTTCATCAGCCAGCACTACCAACTCTGTTCCACAGCAACAGCTCTCAACAGCCAACGCTCCTCTACAAAGCCCACTTTCTGCCAACACCCCGCCACAACGCCAGCTCTCTGCCAACGCTCCTCTTCAACGCCAGCTTTCATTAGCCAGCAGTACCAACACTCCCCCACAGCCACAACTCTCTGCCAGCACTCCCCCACAACGCCAGCTCTCTGCCAACTCTCTTCCACAGCAACAACTCTCTGCCAACACTCAGACACAACTCCAGCTCTCGGCCAACTCTCTTCCACAGCAACAACTCTCTGCCAACACCTCGGCGCAGCAACAACTCTCTGCCAACACTCGCCCACAACGCCAGCTCTCTGCCAACTCTCTTCCACAGCAACAACTCTCTGCCAACACCCAGACACAACTCCAGCTCTCGGCCAACTCTCTTCCACAGCAACAACTCTCTGCCAACTCTCTTCCACAGCAACAACTCTCTGCCAACACCCAGACACAACTCCAGCTCCCGGCCAACTCTCTTCCACAGCAACAACTCTCTGCCAACACTCGCCCACAACGTCAGCTCTCTGCCAACTCTCTTCCACAGCAACAACTCTCTGCCAACACCCAGACACAACGCCAGCTCTCTGCCAACACTCATCTTCAACGCCAGCTCTCTGCCAACACTCATCTTCAACGCCAGCTCTCTGCCAACACTCATCTTCAACGCCAGCTCTCTGCCAACACCTCGGCACAGAATCAACTCTCTGCCAACACTCCCCCACAGCAACAGCTCTCTGCCAATACTCAGCCTCAGTCTCACCCATCTGTGTCTATTCCCCTTAAGCGCGGGAGACCCAAAGTTAATGTACCAAAAGATCTTAAGGTAACTATTAGAAACCTAATTGAGCAGCATGGCCATCTTGGAATAATCTCCGCCTATAACCAAATAAATAAAGATATCGAATATGCCAAATCTCATTTTGAGGCATTTTTGGACATGAAGACGGGTATTGTTCCACAGCCAACGCCTACCCAAACATGGTTCACCGCTATTGAACGTTTTAAGCCCCTGAATCAAATTTCTTCCACAATTTCTTCCGGACTTATGATTGAAGAGTCTCCATTATCATTTCCATCTGAGCTGAGGAACATTAAATATCTTACAAACCCTCTTCCACATCCCCCCTCAAGACATATGGTAGAAAGAGCTTTTAGAGAGCTAGGCTTGGCACGTCCAAGGGGACCCTATCGGCCAAAAGGAAAGACAAGATACTTAGCTGCCTTTCCTAACCAAATATGGCACGTTGATATCCACTTTCTTGGCAAAAACAGAAGTCAGATTCTTTATGCTGTGATTGATGACTGTACAAGGCTCATCATAGAATGGCAGCATCTTTCGTCAAAACATGCTAGCCAAACAGTGAAAGTAATTAAGAGAGCAATAGCCCGTTATGGACCACCACATACAATTTGGTCCGATAATGGCGGCGAGAATAAAGGCGAGTTCCTAAAGGCTATGAGGGTTCGGGGGATCAATAATGTATATATTGTCCCCCATTGCCCATACCAAAATAGAGAGCAGAGAGTTGTCATGGGCAAAGATTCAACAATGGGTTGAGTACTATAATGCTAAACCTCATCTAGCATTACCAACTCATTATGTGAATGGAAAACAATTTCACTATAGCCCATCTGAAATGTGGAAGAAACTTCCAATTTGGAAGAGGGGAATGCCGGCAAAATGGATTGTGGATAGAGTCTCTCAAGATTTTCTTCCAGGTTCACTTATGGCCAATGAGATGCCAGAGCTCCAAGGAATCGAAGAAGATGAATGGGAAAAAGAAGGCGAGGAAGTTGAAGAAGAAGAAAATAAGGCGAATCCGTTTGAAATAGAAGAAGATAGTAATGAAGAAGATGAATACGAAGTAAATTATGAAGAAGAATATCAAGAAGATTATGAAGACCCTTATGAAGAAGATTATGATGATTCATTTTAATATTACGAATAAATGTCACTTTTTTCTATTTTTGACACGCAAAGTTGTCACTTTTCTGTCAAACCGTTTTTATCGTTTTCGTATATAACAGGTTCATAAACTTTCGGTGGTCCATAAACAACTTGAATTCCATCATCGGATGGTGTAGCTTCTGTTACAATTTCTCTTGTACTAAATTCTGAAGGTTATGGTTTCGGTTCTGTATCACGTGAATTTACATTAACTTGAACATTCTGTAATATTTTACTTTTGTCCTGGTTAACACTGTATCCAAATATTACTTCTCCTTTTGCACTCGTTGTTGGTCTATGCCTCATCTTTTTATTTGATTGTGATTAAAAAAATATAATTATTAAATCATTTAATTAAGTTTTTAATACTCGTAATAAGCTTGTGGATGGATATTTGATGGGGGAGCTGGTTCATCATCTTCATCAAAAGCTTCATTTTCAAGTTGTCTTGCCCTTGCTTCATCCCAACTATCAGCATCATCACCATTTCTATAATTGTTAACATCTGCTGTTAATGGAACTTCTTCAAACTGTTGTCTTGGTCGTGGTGGTGGTGCAGCTTGTCTTGCGGAAAGTGGAGCCATTTGTCTTGGAATACTCATTTGCCCTGGTGATGGGGGCATTGGAAGTTCTTGTTTGACACGTTTACGTTGTGGAACAGCTCCGCCGGATGGACTTACAACACCTGGCATGTAATATTGTGAAATACGTCCAATGAAATCAACACCTGTATTAAATGAGAATTTCTGATTAGAACCAACGACTTTAGCAGCATAGTTAAGAGCAGCCATGCAAACATTTACAATTTGATCTCTATTTGCTGATCTAAAGTTATTGACAAGATTCATAACAACCTGCTGAGCAGCATTCTTAAATGTCTTTGAGCTCTCAAATGATTTCCTTCTTCTTTCAGCCTTTTCATCAACTTCATCCTTTGATCCACCTCTTGTTCCGATTTCATTTTGTGCCTCTATCTTGAAACTGTTCATACCATATTCCCTATTTAATGATCTATAAACAGCTAATTTAACAAGAGCTAAATATGCTAGATTTCCACCTTGAGATTTAGACTTCGCTTTATTAAATGCTTTCGCTTTCTTAATTTCTGGTTCATCCTTTGAATTCTTTTGCCATCCATAACTTGCAAATAGTTTTTCAACTAAGCTTTTATTTGCATCACAAGTAGCTTTATAAATTGCATCATTAAAGAATTTCTTTGCTGAAACATCTTTTGTATTCTGAAGTGCTTCACCTAAACGACCTGTTAATGGATATACATAAGCTGGATTACCAGTACCATCATCAGTAACAGTTAAGTATTTCTCTTTGAAATCTTGGAATGAATGTTGTAAACGAAAACGATAAAAATGGTTTGACAAAAAAGTGGCACTTTACATGGCAAAAAATCGAGCCTTACTTTTGAGATACTTGAGATTGAAACTGAATCTTATGAGGCGGTGATCTTGAATCACTACCTCATAAGGTTCAGTTTCATATAAAATTTGTTGCAATTTGTTATTCTTTTGCAATTATTTCTTATAAGATTTTACATCTTTTAGCGGGGAATGTTTGTTATCATGTATATATTATAAATATCTACACGATAACGAACATTCCTCACTAAATTACTGAGAAACTTTGAGGAAATATCGAACAATTTCCTCAAAGTTTCTCAGATTTATATAGATAACTAGAGTCCCCTAGGCACTGATTCTGGTTCAGTACCTAGGAGGCTCAAGTTCTCTAACGAACTGATAAAATGTTTTTAAATTTTTGGATATTGCTACCTGTGAAGCACTGACTTCAAGTCAGTACCTCACAGGTAGCAATTACATTGAAATATGGGAGAAACTTTGTCCGAATGTTAGACTATTCGGACAAAGTTTCTCCCATTTGTAGTGGAGATGGAAGGCTTTGAGGTATATTATATTAATGTATACCCAAAGCCTTCCATCTCCACTTGAAAGTGTCCAAACTTTGGGTTAATAGTTTGCAATTAACCCAAAGTTTTGGAACTTTCTAGAAGGAATTGCAGGGTAAGAGGTACATATTCATACTATGTACCGCTTACCCTCCAATTCCTTCCTTAACATAAACAAATTTGGAGTTAATTGTTTGCAATTAACTCCGGGTTTGTTGACCTCCAAATGAAAATGAAAGGGTAAGAGGTATATAGTGACCCTATATGCCTCTTACCCTTTCATTCTCATTAATTATGGGAGAAACTTTGGCCGAATGTTAAACTATTCGGACAAAGTTTCTCCCATTTTGCGAAGGAATTGGAGGCTATGAGATACTGATGAAATGTCAGTAACTCATGGCCTCCAATTCCATCCTGAAACTGATCAAAGTGGATCTTACATGCATTTGAAATTTGCTATGTAAAGTCCACTTTTTGAGAGAGAGGATTTGACTGCGTCAAATCCTCTTTTTCGTTTACGAGAACCTGACGAATTGATCCCTCCTCAACCATATCAAGAGAAACTTCAGTCGAACCTTCTTCAAAGATAGAGTCCATATAGATAGATTGAATGTCTTCAACTGGATTAACGAAAGTTACGTTTGTAATATCAAATGAATTAATTGCCGGAGATTCGTTGATCTGCGCTCCGTGGACGAATATTTGGTTGAAATAATACCTACCTTTCGGTGTAAAAGCGAAGGCTAAGCACCAAAGACCTCCAAAGTCCGATCCAAGGGTATAGTTCAACAACGATCTTGAAAGGATTCCAGCAAAAGGATTGTTGTTGCTGCTGGAAAGGTATTGGAGTGCTTCAATACCCTTGCAAAGTCATACGTAGCAATCAGATATCTTGGTTTTATCTGATTCGAACGTGGAAATAAGCTTCTTGAGAATTGCCAAGCAGTCTCTTAAGAACTTGATGTTTTCAATATCAATACGCGTATATCTTGAAATTTTGCCTTGATACTTGATAATAAACATACAAATATTATAATCATAGATCCACCTGGTGGATACATGCTTTGGACAGAGAGCTCCGATGTCTTCAACATGGATTCTACAAAGAGCTGATATTTCGTGGATATGTTTCACAATTGCTCCTAATGCTACGTCTTTTGTTGTCATATATTGATAACAATTATGAATCCTGTGGCATAAACACGGGATAAACAAGATTTTGAATAACCTTGGGTCATTTGAGTTGTAGAACGATTGATTCCATCCTTTCTGAAAACATTTCAATTGCGCTTTATTGCCATCGCAAACTACACTGCTGATCTTAACATCTCTAATGAAGATTCTGTTAAATCCTTGAGTAAGCGAGTGGATATAATCTTCAGATGTTCCACCATTCATTTGGATTGACTCAACAGGATAGGGCCGCTTGCTTTGCAGAGGATTTGTGAGGGAGAAGTCCAGATTGTGAAACTGCTGAGTCTTCCCCTCATCAATGGCAACACAGGTACAGGCAAGCTTAGCAAACTCATCAACTTTTGCAACATGGATTGAATTTGCAATTTGTATCATTGTTTGCCTTAGTTTGTCAGTTGAAATAGGCTGGTATATTTGAGAAGCTAGTTTATCAACATTGATGTTAACATTGTGTAACTGTGGGAACTTCAATATCATCGAGTCTGCAGTATACATTATAATGGTTTTAACTAGCTTTGTAAACTCTGGGCTTGAGAAGGTATTCAGAGCCAAGTTAAATCTTCCAGTAAATGTAGCAAGCTGTTCATAGATATCCCCTAACGATATAGGTGTAAGCCCTGTTGCTGGGACGTTTTGATAGTATTGATCGATTGTTTGTTGTGATGCTACTTCTCCTGGTGTGCATATGTGCCGTTTGTTTTGGATCCATTTTTTGAAATGATCCTCACGCATTTCTTCCATTGCACAGTGGCATATAGTTCCGTCAGGACGCTTTACTAGTTCATTGCATTTAACATAATATTTTCCGTACTTGTCGCCTGGTTTTTTATATCTAAGATACTGATGCTTAGTACCGACCTCAATGTCTTTATAGTACGTCGGTACTGCATCAATCATTGTTGAAATAATGAAGTGATTACTTAAGCATTTTTATTCTCAATTTGTTTTGAATAAATTCAATTTTTTAATGCATAATTTTTAAAAATTCTCTAATATACCTTAGATATAGATACATTTATTATCAATTCAAAAATTTCAATATGGTTTTGGGATGGGTAGCCCATCCCATATATTCAAATTTTCAATGATTTTGGGTTGGGATTCCCAGACCAGAATAATTTCTAATTATAATTCGTAAAAATATATGTATATCTCATTATTACATCATTTAATATATTTTTAGTTAAATAGTCACTATTTTCACAATTTTTATTATTAATTACTGAACTAAACAGGTTTCAAATAGAAAGAGTATAAAAGATAAGTGTTTTTCTACATGTGTTTCGATAAGAATTATAATAATTGATGGTTTTTACAGCCAAATTTATTTTATTATTTAAATTTCAATGAAAAAAGATAAGAATTTTTTAATAAGAATTTTTTAATAAAAATTTTTTATTAAGAATTTTTTTTGTAAAATTGACACTGGGATGACGATATGGCTGGGATCTTATCCACCCCGTTCATTTGGGAAAATTGCAGATCTATAATAACAAATATGAATTTAGGATTTCACACTTATTGCCAAATTACAATAATTTCCTAGGGTTGTCCTAATTATTAGACAAGCTCTGTTGTAAATTATAGAAAGATTTAAGTTTATACATGGCACGATGGGCGCTACTTTTTTGGCGCCAGCGGCGCCGACCGCGCCTCTGGTGGCTCCCACTGGTGGGGAGGAGACGATAGAAAAAGATATAAATTTTACTAAAAAATTGAATTTTGGAAATTCTTTTGATTTTTTTGAATGATTTACGAAGAGATTGAACACATTTTGTACTATGAAATATCGTTATTAATAAATTTACTTCTTAAACATCTATTAAAATGCAATTTTGAATATTTTTATGATTTTTTTTGACCCGATCACTTGCGCCCGCGCCCACTGGGAGGGGCGCTTGTAAAGTATTCAAAAATCAATGTAAACATTTCAATTTTTGCTCCCACCTCCCATTGGGAGGGGGCATATATCTTGTAGCGTTCAAGTTCAAGTGATGAAAGTGCATAAGAAAGCTCCTTAATCATACCGATAGAAACAGCATTAGGGGTGCCAAATGGCGCTCGGTGATGTTTCCCATAAAAGCTTAATTTCAGGTATCCATAATCATAACCTGTCAGACGCAATAATTCATTAGCACACAATCATCGTCTCGTAAACGAAAAAGGGGATTTGACGCAGTCAAATCCCCGCTCACAAAAAGTGGACTTTACATGTCAAATTTTATATGCATGTAAGGTCCACTTTTATGAGTTTTAGGATGGAATTGAAGGCCATGAGTTACTGACATTTCATCAGTATCTCATAGCCTCCAATTCCTTCGCAAAATGGGAGAAACTTTGTCCGAATAGTTTAACATTCGGCCAAAGTTTCTCCCATAATTAATGAGAATGAAAGGGTAAGAGGCATATAGGGTCACTATATACCTCTTACCCTTTCATTTTCATTTGGAGGTCAACAAACCCGGAGTTAATTGCAAACAATTAACTCCAAATTTGTTTATGTTAAGGAAGGAATTGGAGGGTAAGCGGTACATAGTATGAATATGTACCTCTTACCCTGCAATTCCTTCTAGAAAGTTCCAAAACTTTGGGTTAATTGCAAACTATTAACCCAAAGTTTGGACACTTTCAAGTGGAGATGGAAGGCTTTGGGGTATACATTAATATAATATACCTCAAAGCCTTCCATCTCCACTACAAATGGGAGAAACTTTGTCCGAATAGTCTAACATTCGGACAAAGTTTCTCCCATATTTCAATGTAATTGCTACCTGTGAGGTACTGACTTGAAGTCAGTGCTTCACAGGTAGCAATATCCAAAAATTTAAAAACATTTTATCAGTTCGTTAGAGAACTTGAGCCTCCTAGGTACTGAACCAGAATCAGTGCCTAGGGGACTCTAGTTATCTATATAAATCTGAGAAACTTTGAGGAAATTGTTCGACATTTCCTCAAAGTTTCTCAGTAATTTAGTGAGGAATGTTCGTTATCGTGTAGATATTTATAATATATACATGATAACAAACATTCCCCGCTAAAAGATGTAAAATCTTATAAGAAATAATTGCAAAAGAATAACAAATTGCAACAAATTTTATATGAAACTGAACCTTATGAGGTAGTGATTCAAGATCACCGCCTCATAAGATTCAGTTTCACTCTCAAGTATCTCAAAAGTAAGGCTCGATTTTTTGCCATGTAAAGTGCCACTTTTTTGTCAAACCGTTTTTATCGTTTTCGTTTACAACAATTGTTTCTCAATCAAGAAACGAAACGCACGATTGATTATGCTGGCCATTAAATTTTCATATCAAATAATTTACTACTTCAAGAAAAATTAAAGACTATCATCAACCAAAGCTTAAAATTCTCAGTGTTTACAACTCTCATACTTCGAATATGCATATTTCCAAAATAGGGTTGAAAGTTACAAGCTCTCAATTTTCGTCCCTTTTGTACGTTTATTATAATTGTAGCATATTGTCATCAAGCACGCGACTAACCAGCAAAGACGTGTCCTCTAATTCCGTCCCTAGTTCAAGAATCTGGAACTATTTAAGCAAAAACATTCGATTTCAAAATCAAGCATTCTTTATTCAACGAGTAAAACATTAAAGTATGATTTGTCATACACGGAATAATGACAAGCTCTTAGAGTATGTTTAGTACAGAGTTACTGCCAACTTGAGTTCTTGAATTTGGTAAGTTAGAACAAAAGAAGCCATATGTCACATCTAAGGACTTGTACTTATCATAGTATTACTAAATGTTTAAGAATGTTAGTTATTCGTCCCAAACTCGTACGTTTCCACGCGAATCTTGATAATAAATATACTATTTTGGACTTTTTGCAATAAATCTCTTTTTACCACATTAGCATATCTGTGTGTATGCTACTTAACCTCTTTAGAGACCATTAAGATAATGTTTTTTGATACTTTTTCAAGACTATGCCATAAAGTAAACGAATAATTTACAAAATGATATTAAAAAATTTAATTTTATTATGCTTTTATAAATATTGAGACTTTTTAGGACTATTTTAAAAATGTAAATAGATCAATCATTTTAATATTAGATAAGATAATCTTATGGCATTCCAAACGGGAACCGCGGTTGGTTACCATGGATTTCCGTCACCGGTCACATTTTAAAGATTTTTTAAGCCTTATAAAAATATGCTTTGTAAATCATTTTTTGTAAATCGGCAAAAATTTGGTAATTTTCTTCAACTAATAAATCTGCGAATAGCATTTATAATACAAGAACAATCTTTTAAAATGCGTTTGATTCATTTTTGTATAATTTCATATAGGCACATATATTCTTCCGGGACTTTCCGTGATTTTACCGTAAAATCATTAGTTTACACCAATTTTTCCGTATTTTGAATAGTTTACTGCACTTTTTCCGTAAAATTGAGTTACGGGAATCCGCAAAATTTCCGGACCTCATTTTTCATAGAATATAATAATAATATTTGATAAAAAGATATATTATTTATATTTTTGATTTTTGAATTACGGAAAAAGTGAATTGATAACTTGATTTTTTTATATGGTTAATTTTTCAAATGATATTATGAAGATCTAAAATATTAAAAGTAAAAAATTGAATTACGGAAAAAGTGAGGTCAAAAGTGAAATAAATTTGCAGAACAATTTTCATTGAAATAAGCTTTATTTTTCATTATTAATAACAATGCAAAAAAATATTTATCACGGGTTCAAAATTTAAAATTAAATATTTTAATAATTTACATCTTATTCTTTATTTTATATTTAACCCGTGAAAATATCATTTAAAAATTGAATATATTCAAAAAGCTTTATTTTTATTATGACTGCATGGGATCCTCATGTATATGATGAGTGGATTCCATTTAAGAAGACGAAATATCCACCAACTCCTGAAACATTGGAAACAAAGTGTGGAAAAAATGTTTCACTACGATCGGCTATTATGAGAATGAGCCTAATCAATCAGACAAAGGAAGGCTCTTTACATACTGTGCCGAATGTAGTGAAACATTAGTTCAAGGGCAGTTCGTGCGATGCATTAAAAAAAGCAAAAAATGATTTTAAAGATCATAAGTGCAAATTTTTACTCCCAATGCCCAACTACGTTCCTGCTGAGCACCAAGTTGAGAATACTCAGCAAGCAGTTGGCTCTGGTAATGATCCTTCGTTAGAAGAGATCATTGCCAGGCTTATTGCGAGCCTAGATATAAGCCTTTATGCCACAATGAAGCCAGCATTTAAAAGCTTCCTAGAGAGCTTCGCCAAATGGCTTAAAAATAAAGTCAATCGCGAACAGGGCATCAACTTTACAATCCCAGACATTGAGTTCACACGGCGCGGTGTCAGAGAGGCATTGATTACTTTAGGCAAAACAGACTCCTCTCGGGGCCTAAAGTTCTGCGAGGAATTCCGCATCTTCTCAATTTCCCTGGACTGCGGAACACACGGCAGCCGTCATGGTCTATTCTCTTGTGTGTGCAATCCAGGCAAAACAGATCGCCACCAATTCTTCGACACAACAATTTCGACTAATTGGACATACGAGGACTACCATACGTGGTTTGATTCTCTTAAGGTTAATAAAAACCACGTAGCTGGAGTAGTCGGAGATGGTTTGCCAGCCCAGGTTAAAGGACTCTGCCACTGGAGGCCAGAAGGAGCCCTTTTCCCTGGCTTACAAACCGTGTACATTCGTTGCCTTAACCACGTCTTGAACAATGCTATTGTCCACGCACGTAAGCAATGTCCATTGTTGAATGAACTGATGAATAGAGTTCACCAGATTATCATTATCTTTAAGAATCACGATATGAGAGCGAGATACAAGATCAGGGTTCCATCAATCCCGGAAACTCGCTGGCTCTACATATATGATACTCTGTTTTTCATCTTTGATAATCTGGAAACAATTAATACTGCTTTAAGAAGTGGAGATCTTCCACTATCCCTTTCCAGAGCTACACGTGAACAGTTACAATGGACACGTGATGGAATTCCTCCACTCTTTAAAGATGCTTTAATGATATTCAAGCCATTAAAGCAACTTCAATTATGGCTGGAATCCAACAAGTCCATGGGTGCTTATGCATTCCTGATGATACAACAGTGCCAAGGGATGTTGGATGAAATGGCAGGAAGATTAACGCCAGATGGTGAAGAGATTCTCCGATCAATCACTACAATATTCAAAAATGATATGAAAGAATATGGTAGAATTGATTTGCTTCGGTTTGCTTTCGGCTTTACACCGTTAGCAAGGAAGATCATCAGAGACAAGAAGGGTTTTGGAGGAAAGACAAGCTATCCACCTATAATGCAGTTGAAAGATGTGCAAGTCCCAACGATTCCTTCCCTGAGGATCATCAATCGCGAGATCACATTTGAGAAACTCGGCGAAATCCTTGAAGAAGAACGAACAGAACGTGTTGACGAGGTAGCCGAGCATGATGAAGAGATCCAGCAAGCAGAAGAGGAACAAATGCTTAACGACGATCATGCAGCCGAAACAAATGCCGATGGTTCGAGGAATTCCTTGGTCTGGGATGTTGTAGATGAAGAGATAAAAGATCTATACACATTCATGATAACAATCCTCAGACAAAGAGCAATTGCCGAATCAACAGTTGATCCAACGATCAATAAAGACGATAGAGCCAAGGAATTGAGTGATGCTTACGATTTCTTCATAGAGCAAGATGATTCCCATCTTATAAATGGTCATCATCTTGCTCAAAATGATGGCAAGTTTTGGTACATGAATGGCATAAAGCAACTAAAAGCAATAAGACCAATTGGAAAAAGGATGATGTCACTTTCGTGCAGTGAAGCAGATGTAGAACGTGTAATATCTGAATTGCGAAAGACAAGAAATTCAATGAACGAATCATGCAAAGAAGAATATGTAGCATGCCGCTTCTTCATCAAGTTGAATGATGATCAATTTGATATTTGATTTTGTTTTTTAATAAAATTTATTAAATAATTTGTTTTAAAAAGTATTATTTTTATTCGTAAAGATATTAGACAGAAGGTGGCCAGCCTAATGTCTATCAATCTTTAATATTAGTAGTAATTTCCCGCATTTCTGAATGATGATTGATTAGCTTTGTTGTTATTGATGTAAAACTGGATAAGTATTAAATAATTATATTAATCTTGGCCAGGGGACTGCTGATGGCCAGTCAGCAGCGGCCACTATGAATCATTATAATTATTTAATACCTAAATTGAGGTAAAAAGCAATAAGACTTGCCGAGCCTCATGCCCCTACCTCACATATATAAATAGAATCACACTTTAGTGAATCAACATCTATAAGAATGAAGTGTTTTGAAGCTGAAATAATATTGAATAGAAATTAATTTTTTCTGAAATTTTGAATGAAATTATGGGAAATAAAAAATTACTAAATATTGTATTCATACAAATATATATATTTTAAAGGAAAAATAGATGCTGATAGAAACGATGAAAATTTTTGAAAACTTTACAATTAATTTATGTTCGTTAACCACAGAGCTTGCAATCCAAAGCTCACGTTAGACAACAAGAGTCATGAAGTCTCATACTAAGGGATATCCAACATATATTTTAATAATCTAATGTTTTGCGACAAATATTCAACATAAAATTAAGTTTTCGTTTCGTTACAAGGCATTCATACTTTGGAGATATCATATTTAATGTACAGAAAAGTTAATATTAAACAATACATGCTAAAGAATTAATAAATAAGATAATAAAATAAATTTATACGTAATTACTTTCATTTAATATGCTTTATGCTGTATAATATTGATTAAGAGGCATTAAAAGGTTCCATAGTCTGCTTTTATAGGCAAGATTTTTGATAAAAATTTTAAATTTTGAAAAATGATGAGAAAAGGAAAAAAAAGGTAAATGAGAGCAAGAGGAGGAAAAAAAGAAAAAGAAAAGAAAGGGAAGGGAAAAATAAAAGAAAGAAGGACATATAAAAATTTAGATGCGCATTCTTAATGCCGAGGCGGCTTGCCGCCGAGGCGCGATTTTTTTAGGCCTCTACGGTAACCCGGCAATGTTTTTTTAAATCTTGTACAGCCCTAGATAATCTAAAGACGTCAGATGTTTCAATAACTTCAGATCAATGACTAATATGAAATTTAAGATTTGTGTTAATTTAAGAATTAACAATGGAATCTGGTTTAGAAAGATGAAAAGCATAGAGAATCTAAAGGATAAGAGAGATTAAATACAAAATGCTGCATAAAAAGGCAGATCAGTGAGAAGAAATCATGAGGTTAAAAAGGAACATTCAAATTAGAATATAACATTGCATATTACAATATTAATATTAAAGATAATACTGCACATCATTGTGCAATTACACTATTTTAAATATTTTCATAAATAATGACTTACAAGTTAAAAAAATGTAGAATTAACTGCATGATCCAATATTGGACCGAATGTATGTTTGAATCTATAACTGAATTCATTAATGACAAAAAAGTGACTCTATAACTGAGTATCTGGCTGACAATATGCCTGAAAGTTTGAATGCGTCTAGTAGAGATGTGAAAACTTAAATTTTATAATCCCTGGGATGCACTTTCTTCGATTTTTTTTAAATTTTTGGGATAAATTTTGACATCTTTTTTTTTGCTGGCGACCCCCCGTTTAGGGCATCAAAAAAACATGTTGTTTCGTTTCAAGATCGGGATATGTTGTGAACCCGACTTCTTTCATTAATGAAGTGATTTCTTAAGTTGAATAAAAACAAATTTGATTGAAATTCATACAAAATTTCTTTTTATCATTATTATTTAAGATGCTTTTTTATGTTGAATTGTTAATTTTTTTATTTCCACCTGGGATATTTTGAATTGGGCTAGCCCAATCCCACCTCTCAATTTTCTCTCAATTGGGCAATGGGGATCCCATATAAAATGTATTGTAACAAAATTTTACATGCATAATATAGTACAATTAAACAACATTCTAAAAATATTAAATTCACATCATTTACTTGAAGATTTTATATTTTCAACAAAAATTAATACAATAATTACATTAAATTGAGGAGATTTATAATATTTATTATAAATTAAAATATTATTACTCATTAATTTGTTGAAATATTGCATTTTAGTGGTAAAAATTAAAATTTAAGTTTACATGGAGAAAAAAATTTTAAATTCCAAAAAAAAATTCAATTGGGATAACGATAGGGACAAAAATTTAGAATCCCCATATGCTTGGGATAAAATCACATGACTACGTCTAGGAATATAACTGACAGTTTGATTGACATTTTGAATGAGGGTTTGGTTGTCAGTATAACTCAAGGTTCGAGAGAGAATATGACTCACAGTTTGACTGACAATATGACTTAGAGTTTGAGTGACAGTATGAACAACAGTTTGGGTGATAGTATGAACTACAGTATGACTGAGAATATGACTGACGGTTTGACAGACACTTTGACTTACGGTTTTAGTTAGAATAAGACTGACAGTTTGAGTGACAATATAACTGACGGTTTGACTGACAATATGACTGTTGATTTGAGTGAGTGTATGATTGAGAGTTTGGGTGACAATATGACTCATAGTTTAAGAGAGTGTATGACTGATGGTTTTAGTGAGAATAAGACTGACAGTTTGGGTGACAATATGACTGTTGATTTGAGTGAGTGTATGACTGACAAATTGAGTGACAATATGACTTCGGTTTGACACACACTATGAATTAGCTTTTTAGTTAGAATAAGACTGACAGTTTGAGTGACAATATGACTGACAGTTTGACACACACGATGACTTACGGTTTTAGTTAGAATAAGACTGACAGTTTGAGTGACAATATAACTGACGGTTTGACTGACAATATGACTGTTGATTTGAGTGAGTGTATGATTGAGAGTTTGGGTGACAATATGACTCATAGTTTAAGAGAGTGTATGACTGATGGTTTTAGTGAGAATAAGACTGACAGTTTGAGTGACAATATGACTTCGGTTTGACAGACACTATGAATTAGCTTTTTAGTTAGAATAAGACTGACAATTTGAGTGACAATATAACTGACGGTTTGACTGACAATATGACTGTTGATTTGAGTGAGTGTATGATTGAGAGTTTGGGTGACAATATGACTCATAGTTTAAGAGAGTGTATGACTGATGGTTTTAGTGAGAATAAGACTGACAGTTTGAGTGACAATATGACTTCGGTTTGACAGACACTATGAATTAGCTTTTTAGTTAGAATAAGACTGACAATTTGAGTGACAATATAACTGACGGTTTGACACACACTATGAATTAGCTTTTAGTTAGAATATGACTGACAGTTTGACAGCCTCTATGACTTACGGTTTTATTTAGAATATAACTGAAAGTTTGGGTGACAATATGACTCATAGTTTAAGAGAGTGTATGACTGATGGTTTTAGTGAGAATAAGACTGACAGTTTGGGTGACAATATGACTGCTAATTTGAATGAATATATGACTGTCGGTTTGGGTGAGAATAAGACTGACAGTTTGAGTGACAATATGACTGTTGATTTGAGTGAGTGAATGACTGATGGTTTTAGTGAGAATATGACTCATGGTTTGAGTGACAATATGACTGTCGGTTTGGGTGAGAATAAGACTGACAGTTTGAGTGACAATATGACTGTTGATTTGAGTGAGTGAATGACTGATGGTTTTAGTGAGAATATGACTCACGGTTTGAGTGACAATATGACTTCGGTTTGACAGACACTATCAATTAGCTTTTTAGTTAGAATAAGACTGACAGTTTGAGTGACAATATAACTGACGGTTTGACTGACAATATGACTGATGGTTTTAGTGAGAATAAGACTGACAGTTTGGGTGACAATATGACTTCGGTTTGACACACACTATGAATTAGCTTTTTAGTTAGAATAAGACTGACAATTTGAGTGACAATATAACTGACGGTTTGACACACACTATGAATTAGCTTTTAGTTAGAATATGACTGACAGTTTGACAGCCTCTATGACTTACGGTTTTATTTAGAATATAACTGAAAGTTTGGGTGACAATATGACTCATAGTTTAAGAGAGTGTATGACTGATGGTTTTAGTGAGAATAAGACTGACAGTTTGGGTGACAATATGACTGCTAATTTGAATGAATATATGACTGTCGGTTTGGGTGAGAATAAGACTGACAGTTTGAGTGACAATATGACTGTTGATTTGAGTGAGTGAATGACTGATGGTTTTAGTGAGAATATGACTCACGGTTTTGAGTGACAATATGACTTCGGTTTGACAGACACTATCAATTAGCTTTTTAGTTAGAATAAGACTGACAGTTTGAGTGACAATATAACTGACGGTTTGACTGACAATATGACTGATGGTTTTAGTGAGAATAAGACTGACAGTTTGGGTGACAATATGACTTCGGTTTGACACACACTATGAATTAGCTTTTTAGTTAGAATAAGACTGACAATTTGAGTGACAATATAACTGACGGTTTGACACACACTATGAATTAGCTTTTAGTTAGAATATGACTGACAGTTTGACAGCCTCTATGACTTACGGTTTTATTTAGAATATAACTGAAAGTTTGGGTGACAATATGACTCATAGTTTAAGAGAGTGTATGACTGATGGTTTTAGTGAGAATAAGACTGACAGTTTGGGTGACAATATGACTGCTAATTTGAATGAATATATGACTGTCGGTTTGGGTGAGAATAAGACTGACAGTTTGAGTGACAATATGACTGTTGATTTGAGTGAGTGAATGACTGATGGTTTTAGTGAGAATATGACTCATGGTTTGAGTGACAATATGACTGACGGTTTGACTGACGGTTTGACTGACGATTTGACTGACGATTTGACTGACAAGATGACTGACGGTTTTAGTGAGAATAAGACTGATAGTTTGGGTGACAATATGATTGTTGATTTGAGTGAGTGTATGACTTACAGTTTGACTGACAATATGACTGACGGCTTTAATTAGAATATTACTGACAGTTTGACTGACAATATGACTGACGGTTTGACTGACAATATGACTAACGGTTTGACAGCCTCTATGACTTACGGTTTTATTTAGAATATGACTGAGAGTTTGGGTGACAATATGACTCATAGTTTAAGAGAGTGTATGACTGATGGTTTTAGTGAGAATAAGACTGACAGTTTGGGTGACAATATGACTGCTAATTTGAATGAATATATGACTGTCGGTTTGGGTGAGAATAAGACTGACAGTTTGAGTGACAATATGACTGTTGATTTGAGTGAGTGAATGACTGATGGTTTTAGTGAGAATATGACTCACGGTTTGAGTGACAATATGACTTCGGTTTGACAGACACTATCAATTAGCTTTTTAGTTAGAATAAGACTGACAGTTTGAGTGACAATATACTGGTTGACAGACAATATGACTGATGCTTTTAGTTAGAATAAGACTGACAGTTTGGTGACAATATGACTTCGGTTTGACTGACACATAATGATGATGTTTTAGTTAGAATAAGACTGACAGTTTGAGTGACAATATGACTGACGGTTTGACACACACTATGAATTAGCTTTTAGTTTAGAATATGACTGACAGTTTGACAGCCTCTATGACTTACGGTTTTATTAGAATATAACTGAAAGTTTGGGTGACAATATGACTCATAGTTTAAGAGAGTGTATGACTGATGGTTTTAGTGAGAATAAGACTGACAGTTTGGGTGACAATATGACTGCTAATTTGAATGAATATATGACTGTCGGTTTGGGTGAGAATAAGACTGACAGTTTGAGTGACAATATGACTGTTGAGGAGTGAGTGAATGACTGATGGTTTTAGTGAGAATATGACTCATGGTTTGAGTGACAATATGACTGACGGTTTGACTGACGGTTTGACTGACGATTTGACTGACGATTTGACTGACAAGATGACTGACGGTTTTTAGTGAGAATAAGACTGATAGTTTGGGTGACAATATGATTGTTGATTTGAGTGAGTGTATGACTTACAGTTTGACTGACAATATGACTGACGGCTTTAATTAGAATATTACTGACAGTTTGACTGACAATATGACTGACGGTTTGACTGACAATATGACTAACGGTTTGACAGCCTCTATGACTTACGGTTTTATTTAGAATATGACTGAGAGTTTGGGTGACAATATGACTCATAGTTTAAGAGAGTGTATGACTGATGGTTTTAGTGAGAATAAGACTGACAGTTTGGGTGACAATATGACTGCTAATTTGAATGAATATATGACTGTCGGTTTGGGTGAGAATAAGACTGACAGTTTGAGTGACAATATGACTGCTAATTTGAATGAATATATGACTGTCGGTTTGGGTGAGAATAAGACTGACAGTTTGAGTGACAATATGACTGTTGATTTGAGTGAGTGAATGACTGATGGTTTTAGTGAGAATATGACTTAGAGTTTGAGTGACAGTATGAACAACAGTTTGGGTGATAGTATGAACTACAGTATGACTGAGAATATGACTGACGGTTTGACAGACACTTTGACTTACGGTTTTAGTTAGAATAAGACTGACAGTTTGAGTGACAATATAACTGACGGTTTGACTGACAATATGACTGTTGATTTGAGTGAGTGTATGATTGAGAGTTTGGGTGACAATATGACTCATAGTTTAAGAGAGTGTATGACTGATGGTTTTAGTGAGAATAAGACTGACAGTTTGGGTGACAATATGACTGCTAATTTGAATGAATATATGACTGTCGGTTTGGGTGAGAATAAGACTGACAGTTTGAGTGACAATATGACTGTTGATTTGAGTGAGTGAATGACTGATGGTTTTAGTGAGAATATGACTCACGGTTTGAGTGACAATATGACTTCGGTTTGACAGACACTATCAATTAGCTTTTTAGTTAGAATAAGACTGACAGTTTGAGTGACAATATAACTGACGGTTTGACTGACAATATGACTGATGGTTTTAGTGAGAATAAGACTGACAGTTTGGGTGACAATATGACTTCGGTTTGACACACACTATGAATTAGCTTTTTAGTTAGAATAAGACTGACAATTTGAGTGACAATATAACTGACGGTTTGACACACACTATGAATTAGCTTTTAGTTAGAATATGACTGACAGTTTGACAGCCTCTATGACTTACGGTTTTATTTAGAATATAACTGAAAGTTTGGGTGACAATATGACTCATAGTTTAAGAGAGTGTATGACTGATGGTTTTAGTGAGAATAAGACTGACAGTTTGGGTGACAATATGACTGCTAATTTGAATGAATATATGACTGTCGGTTTGGGTGAGAATAAGACTGACAGTTTGAGTGACAATATGACTGTTGATTTGAGTGAGTGAATGACTGATGGTTTTAGTGAGAATATGACTCATGGTTTGAGTGACAATATGACTGACGGTTTGACTGACGGTTTGACTGACGATTTGACTGACGATTTGACTGACAAGATGACTGACGGTTTTAGTGAGAATAAGACTGATAGTTTGGGTGACAATATGATTGTTGATTTGAGTGAGTGTATGACTTACAGTTTGACTGACAATATGACTGACGGCTTTAATTAGAATATTACTGACAGTTTGACTGACAATATGACTGACGGTTTGACTGACAATATGACTAATGGTTTGACAGCCTCTATGACTTACGGTTTTATTTAGAATATGACTGAGAGTTTGGGTGACAATATGACTCATAGTTTAAGAGAGTGTATGACTGATGGTTTTAGTGAGAATAAGACTGACAGTTTGGGTGACAATATGACTGCTAATTTGAATGAATATATGACTGTCGGTTTGGGTGAGAATAAGACTGACAGTTTGAGTGACAATATGACTTGTTGATTTGAGTGAGTGAATGACTTGATGGTTTTAGTGAGAATATGACTCACGGTTTGAGTGACAATATGACTTCGGTTTGACAGACACTATCAATTAGCTTTTTAGTTAGAATAAGACTGACAGTTGAGTGACAATATAACTGACGGTTTGACTGACAATATGACTGATGGTTTTAGTGAGAATAAGACTGACAGTTTGGGTGACAATATGACTTCGGTTTGACACACACTATGAATTAGCTTTTTAGTTAGAATAAGACTGACAATTTGAGTGACAATATAACTGACGGTTTGACACACACTATGAATTAGCTTTTAGTTAGAATATGACTGACAGTTTGACAGCCTCTATGACTTACGGTTTTATTTAGAATATGACTGAGAGTTTGGGTGACAATATGACTCATAGTTTAAGAGAGTGTATGACTGATGGTTTTAGTGAGAATAAGACTGACAGTTTGGGTGACAATATGACTGCTAATTGAATGAATATATGACTGTCGGTTTGGGTGAGAATAAGACTGACAGTTTGAGTGACAATATGACTGTTGATTTGAGTGAGTGAATGACTGATGGTTTTAGTGAGAATATGACTCACGGTTTGAGTGACAATATGACTTCGGTTTGACAGACACTATCAATTAGCTTTTTAGTTAGAATAAGACTGACAGTTTGAGTGACAATATAACTGACGGTTTGACTGACAATATGACTGATGTTTTAGTGAGAATAAGACTGACAGTTTGGGTGACAATATGACTTCGGTTTGACACACACTATGAATTAGCTTTTTAGTTAGAATAAGACTGACAATTTGAGTGACAATATAACTGACGGTTTGACACACACTATGAATTAGCTTTTAGTTAGAATATGACTGACAGTTTGACAGCCTCTATGACTTACGGTTTTATTTAGAATATAACTGAAAGTTTGGGTGACAATATGACTCATAGTTTAAGAGAGTGTATGACTGATGGTTTTAGTGAGAATAAGACTGACAGTTTTGGGTGACAATATGACTGCTAATTTGAATGAATATATGACTGTCGGTTTGGGTGAGAATAAGACTGACAGTTTGAGTGACAATATGACTGTTGATTTGAGTGAGTGAATGACTGATGGTTTTAGTGAGAATATGACTCATGGTTTGAGTGACAATATGACTGACGGTTTGACTGACGATTTGACTGACAAGATGACTGACGGTTTTAGTGAGAATAAGACTGATAGTTTGGGTGACAATATGATTGTTGATTTGAGTGAGTGTATGACTTACAGTTTGACTGACAATATGACTGACGGCTTTAATTAGAATATTACTGACAGTTTGACTGACAATATGACTGACGGTTTGACTGACAATATGACTAACGGTTTGACAGCCTCTATGACTTACGGTTTATTTAGAATATGACTGAGAGTTTGGGTGACAATATGACTCATAGTTTAAGAGAGTGTATGACTGATGGTTTTAGTGAGAATAAGACTGACAGTTTGGGTGACAATATGACTGCTAATTTGAATGAATATATGACTGTCGGTTTGGGTGAGAATAAGACTGACAGTTTGAGTGACAATATGACTGCTAATTTGAATGAATATATGACTGTCGGTTTGGGTGAGAATAAGACTGACAGTTTGAGTGACAATATGACTGTTGATTTGAGTGAGTGAATGACTGATGGTTTTAGTGAGAATATGACTGACAG
This sequence comes from Trichomonas vaginalis G3, assembly GCF_026262505.1. NCBI lineage: Eukaryota > Parabasalia > Trichomonadida > Trichomonadidae > Trichomonas > Trichomonas vaginalis. The sequence continues at coordinate 155,751 of NC_067204.1, forward strand.
TTTGAGTGACAATATAACTGACGGTTTGACTGACAATATGACTGTTGATTTGAGTGAGTGTATGATTGAGAGTTTGGGTGACAATATGACTCATAGTTTAAGAGAGTGTATGACTGATGGTTTTAGTGAGAATAAGACTGACAGTTTGGGTGACAATATGACTGCTAATTTGAATGAATATATGACTGTCGGTTTGGGTGAGAATAAGACTGACAGTTTGAGTGACAATATGACTGTTGATTTGAGTGAGTGAATGACTGATGGTTTTAGTGAGAATTTGACTCACGGTTTGAGTGACAATATGACTGCTAATTTGAATGAATATATGACTGTCGGTTTGGGTGAGAATAAGACTGACAGTTTGAGTGACAATATGACTGCTAATTTGAATGAATATATGACTGTCGGTTTGGGTGAGAATAAGACTGACAGTTTGAGTGACAATATGACTGTTGATTTGAGTGAGTGAATGACTTAGGGTTTTAGTTAGAATATGACTGACAGTTTGAGTGACAATATAACTGACGGTTTGACTGACAATATGACTGTTGATTTGAGTGAGTGTATGATTGAGAGTTTGGGTGACAATATGACTCATAGTTTAAGAGAGTGTATGACTGATGGTTTTAGTGAGAATAAGACTGACAGTTTGGGTGACAATATGACTGCTAATTTGAATGAATATATGACTGTCGGTTTGGGTGAGAATAAGACTGACAGTTTGAGTGACAATATGACTGTTGATTTGAGTGAGTGAATGACTGATGGTTTTAGTGAGAATATGACTCACGGTTTGAGTGACAATATGACTTCGGTTTGACAGACACTATCAATTAGCTTTTTAGTTAGAATAAGACGACAGTTTGAGTGACAATATAACTGACGGTTTGACTGACAATATGACTGATGGTTTTAGTGAGAATAAGACTGACAGTTTGGGTGACAATATGACTTCGGTTTGACACACACTATGAATTAGCTTTTTAGTTAGAATAAGACTGACAATTTGAGTGACAATATAACTGACGGTTTGACACACACTATGAATTTAGCTTTTAGTTAGAATATGACTGACAGTTTGACAGCCTCTATGACTTACGGTTTTATTTAGAATATAACTGAAAGTTTGGGTGACAATATGACTCATAGTTTAAGAGAGTGTATGACTGATGGTTTTAGTGAGAATAAGACTGACAGTTTGGGTGACAATATGACTGCTAATTTGAATGAATATATGACTGTCGGTTTGGGTGAGAATAAGACTGACAGTTTGAGTGACAATATGACTGTTGATTTGAGTGAGTGAATGACTGATGGTTTAGTGAGAATATGACTCATGGTTTGAGTGACAATATGACTGACGGTTTGACTGACGGTTTGACTGACGATTTGACTGACGATTTGACTGACAAGATGACTGACGGTTTTAGTGAGAATAAGACTGATAGTTTGGGGGACAATATGATTGTTTGATTTGAGTGAGTGTATGACTTACAGTTTGACTGACAATATGACTGACGGCTTTAATTAGAATATTACTGACAGTTTTGACTGACAATATGACTGACGGAGTTTGACTGACAATATGACTAATGGTTTGACAGCCTCTATGACTTACGGTTTTATTTAGAATATGACTGAGAGTTTGGGTGACAATATGACTCATAGTTTAAGAGAGTGTATGACTGATGGTTTTAGTGAGAATAAGACTGACAGTTTGGGTGACAATATGACTGCTAATTTGAATGAATATATGACTGTCGGTTTGGGTGAGAATAAGACTGACAGTTTGAGTGACAATATGACTGTTGATTTGAGTGAGTGAATGACTGATGGTTTTAGTGAGAATATGACTCACGGTTTGAGTGACAATATGACTTCGGTTTGACAGAACTATCAATTAGCTTTTTAGTTAGAATAAGACTGACAGTTTGAGTGACAATATAACTGACGGTTTTGACTGACAATATGACTGATGGTTTTAGTGAGAATAAGACTGACAGTTTGGGTGACAATATGACTTCGGTTTGACACACACTATGAATTAGCTTTTTTAGTTAGAATAAGACTGACAATTTGAGTGACAATATAACTGACGGTTTGACACACACTATGAATTAGCTTTTAGTTAGAATATGACTGACAGTTTGACAGCCTCTATGACTTACGGTTTTATTTAGAATATAACTGAGAGTTTGGGTGACAATATGACTCATAGTTTAGAGAGTGTATGACTGATGGTTTTTAGTGAGAATAAGACTGACAGTTTGGGTGACAATATGACTGCTAATTTGAATGAATATATGACTGTCGGTTTGGGTGAGAATAAGACTGACAGTTTGAGTGACAATATGACTGTTGATTTGAGTGAGTGAATGACTGATGGTTTTAGTGAGAATATGACTCACGGTTTGAGTGACAATATGACTTCGGTTTGACAGACACTATCAATTAGCTTTTAGTTAGAATATGACTGACAGTTTGACAGCCTCTATGACTTACGGTTTTATTTAGAATATGACTGAGAGTTTGGGTGACAATATGACTCATAGTTTAAGAGAGTGTATGACTGATGGTTTTAGTGAGAATAAGACTGACAGTTTGGGTGACAATATGACTGCTAATTTGAATGAATATATGACTGTCGGTTTGGGTGAGAATAAGACTGACAGTTTGAGTGACAATATGACTGTTGATTTGAGTGAGTGAATGACTGATGGTTTTAGTGAGAATATGACTCATGGTTTGAGTGACAATATGACTGACGGTTTGACTGACGGTTTGACTGACGATTTGACTGACGATTTGACTGACAAGATGACTGACGGTTTTAGTGAGAATAAGACTGATAGTTTGGGTGACAATATGATTGTTGATTTGAGTGAGTGTATGACTTACAGTTTGACTGACAATATGACTGACGGCTTTAATTAGAATATTACTGACAGTTTGACTGACAATATGACTGACGGTTTGACTGACAATATGACTAATGGTTTGACAGCCTCTATGACTTACGGTTTTATTTAGAATATGACTGAGAGTTTGGGTGACAATATGACTCATAGTTTAAGAGAGTGTATGACTGATGGTTTTAGTGAGAATAAGACTGACAGTTTGGGTGACAATATGACTGCTAATTTGAATGAATATATGACTGTCGGTTTGGGTGAGAATAAGACTGACAGTTTGAGTGACAATATGACTGTTGATTTGAGTGAGTGAATGACTGATGGTTTTAGTGAGAATATGACTCACGGTTTGAGTGACAATATGACTTCGGTTTGACAGACACTATCAATTAGCTTTTTAGTTAGAATAAGACTGACAGTTTGAGTGACAATATAACTGACGGTTTGACTGACAATATGACTGATGGTTTTAGTGAGAATAAGACTGACAGTTTGGGTGACAATATGACTTCGGTTTGACACACACTATGAATTAGCTTTTTAGTTAGAATAAGACTGACAATTTGAGTGACAATATAACTGACGGTTTGACACACACTATGAATTAGCTTTTAGTTAGAATATGACTGACAGTTTGACAGCCTCTATGACTTACGGTTTTATTTAGAATATAACTGAGAGTTTGGGTGACAATATGACTCATAGTTTAAGAGAGTGTATGACTGATGGTTTTAGTGAGAATAAGACTGACAGTTTGGGTGACAATATGACTGCTAATTTGAATGAATATATGACTGTCGGTTTTGGGTGAGAATAAGACTGACAGTTTGAGTGACAATATGACTGTTGATTTGAGTGAGTGAATGACTGATGGTTTTAGTGAGAATATGACTCACGGTTTGAGTGACAATATGACTTCGGTTTGACAGACACTATCAATTAGCTTTTAGTTAGAATATGACTAACGGTTTGACAGCCTCTATGACTTACGGTTTTATTTAGAATATGACTGAGAGTTTGGGTGACAATATGACTCATAGTTTAAGAGAGTGTATGACTGATGGTTTTAGTGAGAATAAGACTGACAGTTTGGGTGACAATATGACTGCTAATTTGAATGAATATATGACTGTCGGTTTGGGTGAGAATAAGACTGACAGTTTGAGTGACAATATGACTGTTGATTTGAGTGAGTGAATGACTGATGGTTTTAGTGAGAATATGACTCATGGTTTGAGTGACAATATGACTGACGGTTTGACTGACGATTTGACTGACGATTTGACTGACAAGATGACTGACGGTTTTAGTGAGATAAGACTGATAGTTTGGGTGACAATATGATTGTTGATTTGAGTGAGTGTATGACTTACAGTTTGACTGACAATATGACTGACGGCCTTTAATTAGAATATTACTGACAGTTTGACTGACAATATGACTGACGGTTTGACTGACAATTATGACTAATGGTTGACAGCCTCTATGACTTACGGTTTTATTTAGAATATGACTGAGAGTTTGGGTGACAATATGACTCATAGTTTAAGAGAGTGTATGACTGATGGTTTTAGTGAGAATAAGACTGACAGTTTGGGTGACAATATGACTGCTAATTTGAATGAATATATGACTGTCGGTTTGGGTGAGAATAAGACTGACAGTTTGAGTGACAATATGACTGTTGATTTGAGTGAGTGAATGACTGATGGTTTTAGTGAGAATATGACTCACGGTTTGAGTGACAATATGACTTCGGTTTGACAGACACTATCAATTAGCTTTTTAGTTAGAATAAGACTGACAGTTTGAGTGACAATATAACTGACGGTTTGACTGACAATATGACTGATGGTTTTAGTGAGAATAAGACTGACAGTTTGGGTGACAATATGACTTCGGTTTGACAGACACTATCAATTAGCTTTTTAGTTAGAATAAGACTGACAATTTGAGTGACAATATAACTGACGGTTTGACACACACTATGAATTAGCTTTTAGTTAGAATATGACTGACAGTTTGACAGCCTCTATGACTTACGGTTTTATTTAGAATATAACTGAGAGTTTGGGTGACAATATGACTCATAGTTTAAGAGAGTGTATGACTGATGGTTTTAGTGAGAATAAGACTGACAGTTTGGGTGACAATATGACTGCTAATTGAATGAATATATGACTGTCGGTTTGGGTGAGAATAAGACTGACAGTTTGAGTGACAATATGACTGTTGATTTGAGTGAGTGAATGACTGATGGTTTTAGTGAGAATATGACTCACGGTTTGAGTGACAATATGACTTCGGTTTGACAGACACTATCAATTAGCTTTTAGTTAGAATATGACTAACGGTTTGACAGCCTCTATGACTTACGGTTTTATTTAGAATATGGCTGAGAGTTTGGGTGACAATATGACTCATAGTTTAAGAGAGTGTATGACTGATGGTTTTAGTGAGAATAAGACTGACAGTTTGGGTGACAATATGACTGCTAATTTGAATGAATATATGACTGTCGGTTTGGGTGAGAATAAGACTGACAGTTTGAGTGACAATATGACTGTTGATTTGAGTGAGTGAATGACTGATGGTTTTAGTGAGAATATGACTCATGGTTTGAGTGACAATATGACTGACGGTTTGACTGACGATTTGACTGACGATTTGACTGACAAGATGACTGACGGTTTTAGTGAGAATAAGACTGATAGTTTGGGTGACAATATGATTGTTGATTTGAGTGAGTGTATGACTTACAGTTTGACTGACAATATGACTGACGGCTTTAATTAGAATATTACTGACAGTTTGACTGACAATATGACTGACGGTTTGACTGACAATATGACTAATGGTTTGACAGCCTCTATGACTTACGGTTTTATTTAGAATATGACTGAGAGTTTGGGTGACAATATGACTCATAGTTTAAGAGAGTGTATGACTGATGGGTTTTAGTGAGAATAAGACTGACAGTTTGGGTGACAATATGACTGCTAATTTGAATGAATATATGACTGTCGGTTTGGGTGAGAATAAGACTGACAGTTTGAGTGACAATATGACTGTTTGATTTGAGTGACCGTGAATGACTGATGGTTTTAGTGAGAATATGACTCACGGTTTGAGTGACAATATGACTTCGGTTTGACAGACACTATCAATTAGCTTTTTAGTTAGAATAAGACTGACAGTTTGAGTGACAATATAACTGACGGTTTGACTGACAATATGACTGATGGTTTTAGTGAGAATAAGACTGACAGTTTGGGTGACAATATGACTTCGGTTTGACAGACACTATCAATTAGCTTTTTAGTTAGAATAAGACTGACAATTTGAGTGACAATATAACTGACGGTTTGACACACACTATGAATTAGCTTTTAGTTAGAATATGACTGACAGTTTGACAGCCTCTATGACTTACGGTTTTATTTAGAATATAACTGAAAGTTTGGGTGACAATATGACTCATAGTTTAAGAGAGTGTATGACTGATGGTTTTAGTGAGAATAAGACTGACAGTTTGGGTGACAATATGACTGCTAATTTGAATGAATATATGACTGTCGGTTTGGGTGAGAATAAGACTGACAGTTTGAGTGACAATATGACTGTTGATTTGAGTGAGTGAATGACTGATGGTTTTAGTGAGATATGACTCATGGTTTGAGTGACAATATGACTGACGGTTTGACTGACGATTTGACTGACGATTTGACTGACAAGATGACTGACGGTTTTAGTGAGAATATGACTGATAGTTTGGGTGACACAATATGACTTGACTTGATTTGAGAAAGTGAAGTGTATGACTTACAGTTTGACTGACAATATGACTGACGGCTTTAATTAGAATATTACTGACAGTTTGACTGACAATATGACTGACGGTTTGACTGACAATATGACTGACAGTTTGACAGCCTCTATGACTTACGGTTTTATTTAGAATATGACTGAGAGTTTGGGTGACAATATGACTCATAGTTTAAGAGAGTGTATGACTGATGGTTTTAGTGAGAATAAGACTGACAGTTTGGGTGACAATATGACTGCTAATTTGAATGAATATATGACTGTCGGTTTGGGTGAGAATAAGACTGACAGTTTGAGTGACAATATGACTGTTGATTTGAGTGAGTGAATGACTGATGGTTTTAGTGAGAATATGACTCACGGTTTGAGTGACAATATGACTTCGGTTTGACAGACACTATCAATTAGCTTTTTAGTTAGAATAAGACTGACAGTTTGAGTGACAATATAACTGACGGTTTGACTGACAATATGACTGATGGTTTTAGTGAGAATAAGACTGACAGTTTGGGTGACAATATGACTTCGGTTTGACACACACTATGAATTAGCTTTTTAGTTAGAATAAGACTGACAATTTGAGTGACAATATAACTGACGGTTTGACACACACTATGAATTAGCTTTTAGTTAGAATATGACTGACAGTTTGACAGCCTCTATGACTTACGGTTTTATTTAGAATATAACTGAAAGTTGGGTGACAATATGACTCATAGTTTAAGAGAGTGTATGACTGATGGTTTTAGTGAGAATAAGACTGACAGTTTGGGTGACAATATGACTGCTAATTTGAATGAATATATGACTGTCGGTTTGGGTGAGAATAAGACTGACAGTTTGAGTGACAATATGACTGTTGATTTGAGTGAGTGAATGACTGATGGTTTTAGTGAGAATATGACTCATGGTTTGAGTGACAATATGACTGACGGTTTGACTGACGATTTGACTGACGATTTGACTGACAAGATGACTGACGGTTTTAGTGAGAATAAGACTGATAGTTTGGGTGACAATATGATTGTTGATTTGAGTGAGTGTATGACTTACAGTTTGACTGACAATATGACTGACGGCTTTAATTAGAATATTACTGACAGTTTGACTGACAATATGACTGACGGTTTGACTGACAATATGACTAATGGTTTGACAGCCTCTATGACTTACGGTTTTATTTAGAATATGACTGAGAGTTTGGGTGACAATATGACTCATAGTTTAAGAGAGTGTATGACTGATGGTTTTAGTGAGAATAAGACTGACAGTTTGGGTGACAATATGACTGCTAATTTGAATGAATATATGACTGTCGGTTTGGGTGAGAATAAGACTGACAGTTTGAGTGACAATATGACTGTTGATTTGAGTGAGTGAATGACTGATGGTTTTAGTGAGAATATGACTCACGGTTTGAGTGACAATATGACTTCGGTTTGACAGACACTATCAATTAGCTTTTTAGTTAGAATAAGACTGACAGTTTGAGTGACAATATAACTGACGGTTTGACTGACAATATGACTGATGGTTTTAGTGAGAATAAGACTGACAGTTTGGGTGACAATATGACTTCGGTTTGACACACACTATGAATTAGCTTTTTAGTTAGAATAAGACTGACAATTTGAGTGACAATATAACTGACGGTTTGACACACACTATGAATTAGCTTTTAGTTAGAATATGACTGACAGTTTGACAGCCTCTATGACTTACGGTTTTATTTAGAATATAACTGAAAGTTTGGGTGACAATATGACTCATAGTTTAAGAGAGTGTATGACTGATGGTTTTAGTGAGAATAAGACTGACAGTTTGGGTGACAATATGACTGCTAATTTGAATGAATATATGACTGTCGGTTTGGGTGAGAATAAGACTGACAGTTTGAGTGACAATATGACTGTTGATTTGAGTGAGTGAATGACTGATGGTTTTAGTGAGAATATGACTCACGGTTTGAGTGACAATATGACTTCGGTTTGACAGACACTATCAATTAGCTTTTAGTTAGAATATGACTGACAGTTTGACAGCCTCTATGACTTACGGTTTTATTTAGAATATAACTGAAAGTTTGGGTGACAATATGACTCATAGTTTAAGAGAGTGTATGACTGATGGTTTTAGTGAGAATAAGACTGACAGTTTGGGTGACAATATGACTGCTAATTTGAATGAATATATGACTGTCGGTTTGGGTGAGAATAAGACTGACAGTTTGAGTGACAATATGACTGTTGATTTGAGTGAGTGAATGACTGATGGTTTTAGTGAGAATATGACTCATGGTTTGAGTGACAATATGACTGACGGTTTGACTGACGATTTGACTGACAAGATGACTGACGGTTTTAGTGAGAATAAGACTGATAGTTTGGGTGACAATATGATTGTTGATTTGAGTGAGTGTATGACTTACAGTTTGACTGACAATATGACTGACGGCTTTAATTAGAATATTACTGACAGTTTGACTGACAATATGACTGACGGTTTGACTGACAATATGACTGACAGTTTGACAGCCTCTATGACTTACGGTTTTATTTAGAATATGACTGAGAGTTTGGGTGACAATATGACTCATAGTTTAAGAGAGTGTATGACTGATGGTTTTAGTGAGAATAAGACTGACAGTTTGGGTGACAATATGACTGCTAATTTGAATGAATATATGACTGTCGGTTTGGGTGAGAATAAGACTGACAGTTTGAGTGACAATATGACTGTTGATTTGAGTGAGTGAATGACTGATGGTTTTAGTGAGAATATGACTCACGGTTTGAGTGACAATATGACTTCGGTTTGACAGACACTATCAATTAGCTTTTTAGTTAGAATAAGACTGACAGTTTGAGTGACAATATAACTGACGGTTTGACTGACAATATGACTGATGGTTTTAGTGAGAATAAGACTGACAGTTTGGGTGACAATATGACTTCGGTTTGACACACACTATGAATTAGCTTTTTAGTTAGAATAAGACTGACAATTTGAGTGACAATATAACTGACGGTTTGACACACACTATGAATTAGCTTTTAGTTAGAATATGACTGACAGTTTGACAGCCTCTATGACTTACGGTTTTATTTAGAATATAACTGAAAGTTTGGGTGACAATATGACTCATAGTTTAAGAGAGTGTATGACTGATGGTTTTAGTGAGAATAAGACTGACAGTTTGGGTGACAATATGACTGCTAATTTGAATGAATATATGACTGTCGGTTTGGGTGAGAATAAGACTGACAGTTTGAGTGACAATATGACTGTTGATTTGAGTGAGTGAATGACTGATGGTTTTAGTGAGAATATGACTCATGGTTTGAGTGACAATATGACTGACGGTTTGACTGACGATTTGACTGACGATTTGACTGACAAGATGACTGACGGTTTTAGTGAGAATAAGACTGATAGTTTGGGTGACAATATGATTGTTGATTTGAGTGAGTGTATGACTTACAGTTTGACTGACAATATGACTGACGGCTTTAATTAGAATATTACTGACAGTTTGACTGACAATATGACTGACGGTTTGACTGACAATATGACTAACGGTTTGACAGCCTCTATGACTTACGGTTTTATTTAGAATATGACTGAGAGTTTGGGTGACAATATGACTCATAGTTTAAGAGAGTGTATGACTGATGGTTTTAGTGAGAATAAGACTGACAGTTTGGGTGACAATATGACTGCTAATTTGAATGAATATATGACTGTCGGTTTGGGTGAGAATAAGACTGACAGTTTGAGTGACAATATGACTGTTGATTTGAGTGAGTGAATGACTGATGGTTTTAGTGAGAATATGACTCACGGTTTGAGTGACAATATGACTTCGGTTTGACAGACACTATCAATTAGCTTTTTAGTTAGAATAAGACTGACAGTTTGAGTGACAATATAACTGACGGTTTGACTGACAATATGACTGATGGTTTTAGTGAGAATATGACTCACGGTTTGAGTGACAATATGACTTCGGTTTGACAGACACTATCAATTAGCTTTTTAGTTAGAATAAGACTGACAATTTGAGTGACAATATAACTGACGGTTTGACACACACTATGAATTAGCTTTTAGTTAGAATATGACTGACAGTTTGACAGCCTCTATGACTTACGGTTTTATTTAGAATATAACTGAAAGTTTGGGTGACAATATGACTCATAGTTTAAGAGAGTGTATGACTGATGGTTTTAGTGAGAATAAGACTGACAGTTTGGGTGACAATATGACTGCTAATTTGAATGAATATATGACTGTCGGTTTGGGTGAGAATAAGACTGACAGTTTGAGTGACAATATGACTGTTGATTTGAGTGAGTGAATGACTGATGGTTTTAGTGAGAATATGACTCACGGTTTGAGTGACAATATGACTTCGGTTTGACAGACACTATCAATTAGCTTTTTAGTTAGAATAAGACTGACAGTTTGAGTGACAATATAACTGACGGTTTGACTGACAATATGACTGATGGTTTTAGTGAGAATAAGACTGACAGTTTGGGTGACAATATGACTTCGGTTTGACACACACTATGAATTAGCTTTTTAGTTAGAATAAGACTGACAATTTGAGTGACAATATAACTGACGGTTTGACACACACTATGAATTAGCTTTTAGTTAGAATATGACTGACAGTTTGACAGCCTCTATGACTTACGGTTTTATTTAGAATATAACTGAAAGTTTGGGTGACAATATGACTCATAGTTTAAGAGAGTGTATGACTGATGGTTTTAGTGAGAATAAGACTGACAGTTTGGGTGACAATATGACTGCTAATTTGAATGAATATATGACTGTCGGTTTGGGTGAGAATAAGACTGACAGTTTGAGTGACAATATGACTGTTGATTTGAGTGAGTGAATGACTGATGGTTTTAGTGAGAATATGACTCATGGTTTAGTGACAATATGACTGACGGTTTGACTGACGGTTTGACTGACGATTTGACTGACGATTTGACTGACAAGATGACTGACGGTTTTAGTGAGAATAAGACTGATAGTTTGGGTGACAATATGATTGTTGATTTGAGTGAGTGTATGACTTACAGTTTGACTGACAATATGACTGACGGCTTTAATTAGAATATTACTGACAGTTTGACTGACAATATGACTGACGGTTTGACTGACAATATGACTAATGGTTTGACAGCCTCTATGACTTACGGTTTTATTTAGAATATGACTGAGAGTTTGGGTGACAATATGACTCATAGTTTAAGAGAGTGTATGACTGATGGTTTTAGTGAGAATAAGACTGACAGTTTGGGTGACAATATGAGTTTGACCGACAATATGACGACGGGTTTGACCGACAATTGACTTAAGTTTTAATTCTAGAATATGAACTGAGAGTTTGGTGACAATATGACTCATAGTCTTAAGAGAAGGTATGACTGATGGTTATTAGTGAGAAAAGACTGATAGTTGAGTGACAACAATGAACTGACGTTTTTGACTGACAATAGTGAGCTTGACGGCTTTAGTTAGAATATGGACTGTAGAGTTAGCTGTACAATTGCTGACAGTTCTTTGAGTGAACCAACATATGACTGCAGGTTGACACACACTATGAATAGCTTTTAGTTAGAAATATGACTGACGGCTTGACAGCCTCATGACTTATACGTTTTTTTTAGAATATATAACCGAGAGTTTGGGTGACAATAATACTCATAGTTTTAAGAGAGTGTAATAGACGATGGTTTTCAGTGAAGAAAAGACTCGACATGTTTGGGTGAGATAAAGACTGCTAATTGAATGAATATATGACGTCGGTTTGGGTGAGAATAGTTACACAGTTGAACTGACAATATGACTGGATCGGCTTTAAGTAGAATATTACTGACACGTTTGCACGTGACCAATATGAACTGTGGTTTTGACCAGAACACTGATAAAATTAAGCCTTTTTATGAGAGTATAGAGCTGACAGTTGTTGACCGACAATAGACTTAAGGCTTTTATTTAGATATGACGTGAGAGTTTGGGTGACCAATATGACTCATAGTTTAGAGAGTGTAATGACTGATGGTTTTAGTGAGAAATAAGACTGATAGATTGAGACAAATGTAACTGTTGATTGAGTGAGTGAATACTGACAGTTTTGACTGACAATATGACTGAGACGGTTGAGTGTATCAAATATGAACTGTACAATATACGACTAACGGTTTTTAGAAATAGCTGACAGTAAGTACGATATATTACGAGGTGACAATATGACTTGTGAATATTGAGTGAGTTGTATGATTACAGTTTGGGACTTGACGCAAGTTATGAGTGTACGGCTAATGTTAGTGAAATTAAACTGACAGTTTGAGTGACAATATGACAGTGGTTGACAGTACAACTCTAATTACTTTTTAGTTAGAAACAGACCTGACAGTTTGACGCAATAGGGTGACTGATCGGTTTGAGCGACACACATGGACTTAGCTTTTTATTAGAATAAGACTGAGCAGTTTTGGACTGACAATATGACTCATTAAGTTTAAAGATGTGTCATGCTGACGTGGTATTGTATGGTGATGACATAAGCTGATAAGTTTGAGTGACAACACTGACTCGACGTTTGTACTGACAAATGAGTGACGGCTTTAGTTAGAATATGACTTAGAGTTACTACAATTGCTGACAGTTTGAGTGACAATAATGAACTGACGGTTTGAACACACACTAATGATCAAGCTTTTTAGTTAGAATAGTGGATGACGCCTTGACACACACTATGAACATTACGGTTTTAAAGTTAGAATAGAACTGACAGTTTTGACTGACAATATAACTGACGGTCTTGAACAGACACTATGACTGTTTGATTTCGATTGAGTGTATGATTGAAGAGTTTGGGTGACAAATGACTCATAGTTTATAGCAGAGTTGTTTATGACTGAATGGTTTATGATAAGAATAGAAGAACTATAGTTTGACTGACAATAGACTGAAACGGTTTGACACACACTATGAATAGCTTTTTTAGTTAGGCATCAGACTCGAATAGTGTGCACTGACAATATTGACCTGACGGTTTTGGACACACACTATGAAATTAGCTTTTTACTTAGGATAAGAGAGATGTTTGACTGACACTATGCACTGTTGATATTGAGTGACGCTGTACATGACTGACCGTTTAATGACAATATTGTACCTCTACGGTTTGGATGTGACATGATATGAATTACGTGTTTTTAGTGAGAATAGACTGATAAAGTTTGGATGAACAATATGACTGTTGATTTGAAGTGAGTGTATGACGAAAGTTTGAACTGACAATATGACTGAAACGGTTGACACACACTATGACTTAAACGGTTTTAGTTTATTTAAAGGGGACTGGATCAGTTTGACTGACAATATGACTGTGTTTGACAGGACACTATGCACGTCGCTCTGATTTCGAGTGAAAGTGTATGCTTGAGAGTTTGGGTGACAATATGACTCATCAGTTTAAGAGTAGTGTAATGACTGCTGGCTTTTAGTGAGAATAAACTGCAGTTTGGGTGACAATAATGACATCTGTTTGAACAGACACTATACTTACGGTTTTTAGTTAGAATACAGAACTGACAGTTTACTGACAATTATGAGCTGAGTTTGAACACAGCCTTGACTTACGGTTTTAACGTATAGAATCTAAGACTGACAGTTTGAGTGACAATATAACTGAAACGGTTTGAAACTGGACAAATATGACCCTATTGATTTGGAAGTGAGTGTATGATTGAGAGTTTGGGTGAACAATATGAACTCAATAGTTTTTAGACGAGTGGTATGACTGATGGTTTTTAGTGAAGCAATAAGACTCGACAGTTGTGTTGACTGACAAATCGATGACTGACGGTTTGACCACCCTCCTTTCAGTGAATTCAAGCTTTTTTAGTTAGAATACACGACTGATAGATTTTGCTCGACGAAATGACTGACGGTTTGACAGACCCACTTTGACTTACGGTTTTAGTTAGAATAAAGACTGACAGTTTGAGCTGACACATAACGTGACGGTTTTGACTGACAATTATGATGTTTGAAATTTGAGTGATGTATGAATTGAGACGTTTGGGTCGACCAATCAGACTCATGTTTAAGAGCAGTGTATGACTGAAATCGGTTTTAGTGAGAAATAAGAACCTGATAGTTTTGACGACAATATGACGACTGTGGTTTTATTAGAATGATGACTGATAGTTGGGTGACAATATGACTGTTGATTGAGTGAGTGTTATGACTGACAATTTTGAGTTGACAAATATACTTCGTTTGACAGACACTAATGAATAGCTTTTAGTTAGAATAAGAAACTGACAGTTTGAAACCTGACAATATAACTGTTTGATTGAGTGAAGTGTATGATTGAGAGTTTGGGTGACAATATTGACCTCATAGTTTAATAAGAGTGTCATAACTGATGTTTTAGTGAGAATAAGACCTGACAGTTTGAGTGACAACACACACACTTGGACTACAATAATGAACTGACGGTTTAAATCTGACAATAATGACTGAGATGTTGAGCG
Source organism: Trichomonas vaginalis G3 (assembly GCF_026262505.1). Taxonomy (NCBI): domain Eukaryota; phylum Parabasalia; order Trichomonadida; family Trichomonadidae; genus Trichomonas; species Trichomonas vaginalis. The sequence goes on from NC_067204.1 coordinate 171,055, forward strand.
ACAATATGACTGTTTGAATTTGAGTGAGTGTATGACGACAATTTGAAGTGACAATCCATGACTTCGGTTTGACAGAACCACTATGAATTGCAGCTTTTAGTCTAGAAATATCGACTGACAATTTGAGTGACAATATGACTGACGGTTTGAGCAACACACTATGATTAGCTTTTGTAGTTAGAATTATGACTGACGCTTGCAGCCTCTATGACTTACGGTTTATTTAGTCAATGATGAGAGTTTGGGTGACAAATATGACTCATAAGTTTAAGAGAGTGTATGAACTGATGGTTTTAGTGAGATAAGACTGACAGTTTGTGTGAAATAATAGATGCTAATTTGAATGAATATATGAGCTGTCGGTTTGGGTGAGGAATAAGACTCTACAGGTTGAACTGACAATATGACTGCACGGCTTTAATTAGAAATATTAACTTGATCAGTTTTAAGTGACAATAATGACTGTGGTTTGACAGACACTATGAATTAGTCTTTTTACTTGAAGAGTCAAGACTGACAGTTTTGACCGACAATAGACTAAAGGTTTAATTTAAAGGAATATGACTGAGATTTTGGTGGTGACAATATACTCATCGTTAAGAAGAGTGTATGACTGCCTGGTTTTTTAGTGAGAATAAGACTGATAAGTTTGAGAGTGACAATATAACTGTTGATTTGAGTGAGTGAAATGACTGACAGTTTTGACTGACAATCATGACTGACGAAGTTTGAAGTGATCCAATATGAACTGAACAATCATGAACTGACGTTTTAGGTGAGACAGATAAGACTGATAGTCTTGGGGTGACAATATGATTGATTGATTTGAGTGAGTGTAATGGACTTACAGTTTTGACTGACAATATATCTGAACGGCTTTTAATTAGACATATTTACCTGACAGTTTGAGTGACCAATATGGACTGTGGTTTGACAGACACTATGAATTAGCTTTTTATTGAGAGAAGACTGACAGTTTGACCGACAATAGAACTGACGGTTTTGAGCCGACAATTATGACTAAGGTTTATTTAGAATATGACTGAGAGTTTGGGTGACAATATGGACTCAATAGTTAAGAGAGTGTATGACTTGATTGGTTAGTGAGAATAAGACTGATAGTTTGAGTGACAACCCATGACTGACGTTTTGACATGACAAATATGAACGTGAACGCTTTTAGTTAGATATATGACTTGCCAGTTTAGCTGACAATTGCTGCTACAGTTTGAGTGACAATATGAACTGAACCGGTTTTGACACACACTATGAATTTAAGCTTTTTTAAGTTAGAAATATGAACTCCGACAGGCTATGGACACCCATCTTATTGCACTTACGGCGTTTTATTTAGAATATATCCCACCCGAGAAGTTTGGGTGACAATTGACTCACTACCGTTTTAAAGAGAGTGTATGACGATGGTTTTAGTGAGAATAAACTGACAGTTTGGTGAATAAAATATGAAATGCTAATTTCGCGAATGGGCAATAGCGTATGACTGTCCGTTTGGGTGAAGAAAAAGACTTACAGTTTTGACTAGACAATTGACTGATCGGCATTTAATTGAATATTTACTCCGACAGTTTGAGTGACAATAATGACTGTGGTTTTCGACAGACACTATGAATTAGCTTTTATTCTCTGAGAGTAACGCACTGACAGCTTTGACCGACAATATGACTTAAGGTTTTATTTAGAATATACCGAGGAGTCTTCTGGGGTGACAATATGACTTCATAGTTAAGAAGAGTGTATGACTGATGGTTTTCGTGGGGGTATTGATTGTGGGAGGGTAATAGAGGAGCGGAGCGGTGGAGTGAGCGAGAGAGGGATCTTATTTATTATCTGATGAGACTTGACAGCTTGACTGTATCATTTATATGAGCTGACGGTTTTGACGACATATTATGACTGACAATTTATTAATACTTTGTACCGGTTTTATATAATTATTTCTCTTATTTATTTTTGGTTACAATAGTTATATTGTTGTTTGATATGAGAGCTTATTTCAGTTTATCTGACAATATGACTGACGGCTTAAGTTGAGAGTATGTGAGCGAGCGTGCGTTGGAGTGTATCTTATTATACCTCCGCTGGTTGCGACAGACACTTTACATGAATTTAGCTTTTTATTGAGAGTAAGACTGAGTTGATACGACAATTAATGTATCTTATATGTTTCTATTTGAGAGAGAGTGGATCTGAGAGTTGGTGCAGAGGGGTGTGAGGATACTCATATATATGTAGTATGACTGCACTGATTTTATTTTTTTATTGAGAATGAAGACTGATAGTTTTGAGTGACAGCATATGAAAAACTGTTTGAGTGTTAGTGAGATTGAATTGACTGACAGTTGTGACCCTGACAATATTGACTGAGTTGAGTAACAAGAATGAACTGGACAATATGACTGACGTTTTTAGTGAGAATAAGACGGAATAGTTTGGTGTATTCTGATATTTTAATTGTTGATTTTTGAGTGAGTTGTATGAACTTACAGTTTGACCGACCATTTATATGTAACTGACTGGCTTTAAATTAGGAATTTATTACCTCAAGTTTGAGTGACAATAATGACTGTGGGTTTGTACAACACTTATGAATTAGCTTTTTATTGAGAGTACAGAACGACAGTCTTGACCGACAATTATGACTGAGCGGTTTTGACCTCGTATCTTTTATTATATCTTAGGAGGTTTTTAGTGTTAAGAATATGATGCAGAGTTGTGGTGAACAGATTATTTACTCATATGTGTTTATAGAGAGTGTAAGACTGATGGTTCTAGTGAGGAAAAGCACTGGATAGGTTTTGAATGTGACCAACATGAACTGACGTTTTTGAAACTGACTCTATATTATGATTGTACGCTTTTTAGTTTTGAATATTGTATACTTAGAGTTTTTTAATGCGACAATTTGCGTTCTGTACTGTTTTTGAGTTACATTGATTGAACTCTTGAACGGTTTGTAACAACACTACACTTTATTGTAATATAAAAGCCTTTACGTTAGAATATCGACTGACGGCTTGACAGCCTCTATGACTTACTGGGTTCTATTTAGAATATACACCAGAGAGTTTGGGTGACAATATGACTCATAGTTTAAAGAGAGTGTAATGACTGATGGTTTTAGTGAGAATAGACTGACAGTTTGGTGACTAATATGACTGCTAAATTTGGAAATAATATATACTTGTCCGGTTTGGGTGAGAATAAGTACTTACAGCTTTGGGACTTGACAATATACTGACGGCTTTTACTTAGAATAGTACTGACAAGTTTGAAGTGACAAATATAACTGTGCGTTTGACAAACTATAACTTAGCTTTTTTATGAGAGTAAGACGACAGTTTTTGATCCGACAATCTATTGACTCTAAGGTTTTTAATTTAGAGTATACTGTAGAGTCTATGGAGTTGACTATATATTGACTCATGAGTTTAAGAGAGTGTATGACTGGATGGTCTTCAGTGAGAATAAGACTGATAGTTTGAGGTGACAAATGATATAACTGTTCGATTTGAAGTGGGAAGTGGAATAACTTACATTTTTTATTTGATCTATTATTTTTTGACTTGATTTCTGCTTTAAATTGTGGAATATTACTTGAGCAGTATTTGAGTGACAATTTGTTCATAGACTGTGGTTTGAAGCAGACCAGATCTATTGAATTTGAAGCTTTTTATTGAGAGTAAGACTGGACAAGTTTTGACCGAACAATCCACCTGAACTGTAC
>NC_067204.1:174824-228447 GCF_026262505.1 Trichomonas vaginalis G3
TGTAGACATGTCAAAGAAATTATATGCAATGGAAGGAAGTCTATGAGTATATCTTTATGTTTGGAGTGCAAACATCTTACAACATCCAGTGCTAAAAATGAAACTGCTCTCATTAATTGGAACAAGAACTGGTTAAGACACTTCCTTTACAGATATTTTTGTGCCAATGTTTAGAGGTTTCGAATCCGAAAATATGACAAACATTAGAAAACATCTGTGGCAGTTTATCCTCAATAGAGAATATGAACTTATGTTTGCAATGAACTTCAATATAGATACAACAAGTTGAACTCAAATTGCTTTGAAAGTCTAAACAGACAAAGTTGGACTTGTTGATAAGAAGTATAAAGACCAAGAGTTTGTGAGAATTGTTTGCAAACTTCCATAATGGTATACACATACTGTCGAATTGAAGTTAGGAAGTTTCTACAGAAGATATGTATTGTCAGAACGTCGATCCTATGCAAAGATACAGAACTATTTGAACGACTGCAGAAACTTTGACATCTGACTTTACACCCTTTCTCATTATTTCTGACATTAGATATTTCTAAGTTCAAATCCAAGACATTAATACCGAAGGAGACAACATTTTAAAGCAAAACAAGGTTATATGAACTGTTCAAGATGTGGAAAACTGACTTTGTGTCATTTAGATGAACGTCATTGTACGATTCGTATAACAATATTGTCAAGATCCTTGTTATATGCAGCGTCTAAACGTACATTCTTGGCAAATGTTCAAAGTCTTTAGAATGTCAGAAATGGTGTTATACAAAGAAAATTTTTTCTGAGTAAATTTAAAAAAAATATTTTTCCGTAGAAAAGATGGAAAATTCATTCAGTAACAAGACATGTCAGACTTCAAAGGAAGAATAACCCATTCACATATTGAATTTTACTTCTACCATTTGAAAAGTCTTCATTTCAGCAAAGTTCTGAACATCGACCAGAAGTTTGCATGTGACTAAATGGTGCGAATTAAGACTTAGACATAGAAGGTTTGTTAGCAGTCAAAGAAATTTGACAGAAGGTTCCTCAAAACCTTTAAAGAAGGACAAAGCACTACAAACTTGCTAACTATGAACCAAAGAAAGCAGACGACTATGAATATTATGAGATCTAGATAGTTGAAGTTCAGGTAAATGGGTAAAAGATTTTAGATCTTAGCACAGTGGTTTACTCCTAAAGAGGAAGAGAACATGACACTTGAAGAAATGTTCTAAAAATAAAATTTTATTTCTTACATGGTCAAAATTTCTTTTCTTTGGAACTGGTTCAGCGTTCTTTTTTCTCCTTCTTCAACTTTCTTTCTCTTCTCTTCTACTATTTTTCTCTTGTCTATTTCTTTCTTCTCTTCTTCTCTGGTGGATTATGTACCAAATTTCTCCGAACCATATTTCTGTAAAAAGTTCTTGTCCTTTAATAGCTCTTCTATTCTGTTTCTATTTCATCTTCAAAGACAGCGCCATGTTGTTCTTCTTGGCATTCTAAGAAGTTTTGTTGACTTCATCTCTACAAGAGGCGTCATCTCTGTCAACAAGTCTGTCATTGGACAAATTTTAGACGCTCTTTGTAATGTTTTATGTTCTTGTCATATTCCCAGAAACAGAACTTAGAACAAAATTCACCTTTCTTGTTTACACTATGTAAGATTTTTATGGTCACAGATGTTGCTGTCAAAAAGCTTGTCTCGAATATAGATAGCGAAATCGCAGACATTTTCTAAAAGATAAAAAATTTTAATTTTTCTAAAAATATGTTAGAAAAAAAAAGTTTGCTGACATGACAAGAAATTTAGAATGTTTTTTTAACAAGAACAAGGGAAGTTAGAAATGCTCAGATAAAAGCCTATTACATGAGCAAGTTCTTATTTGCTAGAATGGTTATAACAGGTCTAATGCACCACCTGGGTCGGTTAAGACTTTCAACTTATCTTAAAATGGCTGCACAACAACAAGAACTAGATGAGAAGAACCCCCATTCATGAGTTTAGTTGTTATTTGTTTCGACTTTCCTGGTCAATTTGACCAAACGTCAATTCGTTCAAAGATATTATTAAAAAGTCTAAGTTAGTATGTAGTAAAAGACTCTGAGTTGTTAGATTGGATAAAAGAAGTACCAAAAGAAGAGTTTTGAAGTTATAATCATTAAATGAGATATAAATTCTAAGTTAAAGACCCAAATGAGGAAATGCAGAGAATATGGGTTAGAGAAGAAACACTTCAGAAACAAAACAGAAAGAGATAGAATACATTTCGAAGAAATGCAATCTTACGATGGAAGACATTTTACCCTCATAGGTGTCTTCTTATTCTTAGATGATTCGCCTCTCATCCTTTGCTTAAGAAACAGCAGAACAAGATATAGTTAGCTAACTAAGTTCTCGGTATGGTGGCACTGGTTCCTCCGAACGCAATACTTTGTGGACACTTTACAAAACCGTTAACGTATATTTTACAACACAAACGACAACACCAACTAACCTTAAATATTTACAAAGCCGCCAACCACTTCACCTCACTACTGTAAAAATAAACGTTCTCACTTACAAAAGTATTGCAACTCCTTCCCATTGCTGTGCTTCACACAACAGCTCATAATCTTCTGACTCACTTCTTCTTCATATAGGTCAAATCACTGTCAAAATAAATGTTAGTAAGTTTTGACAAAGCTAATGAAACACGCTTACCGTTTGTATCGTATGCTTGTATAAACTTTCCATTCTTCATTGTTCATAAACGCTCAAACTAACTTTACCCTTTCTCCCTCGTATCTGATAGAATGTATTTTCACGAGGAACGAAGAACAAATTCTTGAACTCATGACCGTTGTAGTTTGTTATCTCAATAGTTTTCGTCATTTATATAAAAATAAACTTAAAAAATAAACTTAAAAATTAATAATATCACCACCCTCACACGTATGAAAACATAGCACAAAAATAAATTTAGGTGAAGTGGTGAGATCTCACCTCTTTTTTCACCTCTTTTTCACCCTTGAATTCATTGCTTTATAACTCTCTTCCTTGGTTTCTTTTTAGTTGCTTTCTTCACGTCTGTCTCCAGCTTAACTGTCTTTCTTCTTCGTCCGTAATGATACCAGTTACTTCCACCAGTCAATGGGTCAAATGGTCTTTCATAAGGGTTTCCATACATTCCATAGGACCATACGGAAAACTACTGGTGGAGAAGAAACATCTTCTTTAGTTCCATCGACTCTATTTAAATGCATTGTTTCACCTTTCATCTGGTCATTAAAGTCTTTTGCGTGTTTTGCAAACTCATCGTCCTTTCCTAAAGCATTTTCTGACTCAGTCGCAACCAAATTGGATGCTTTATTTATGAGCCCTATTTTATTTAATCTTAACTTCTTTGCAACCCAGCCTCCAATCTTTCCTTTATTTGCATCTAATGTCTTTGAAACCCTTCCTCCACTCATTTTATTTACTGCGTCATAAGCTCCAAGTGCTTTTGCTCCAAATGCTAATGCTTTTGTTCCCATTGCGCCTAAAGCTGCCCAAGCTACCATTTACCCATATTAAAATCATCTCTCTTCAATATTATCTCATAAAAGTTCTCGTTACTGGAGAAAGTCAATGAAACATAAACATTCTCACGGGCTTCGCCCTCACCACTTTGCGGTCTATCTAACTTCTTTCTTATATCATCTATACGCTTCAAAATGTCTGAACAATTGCTAACATCTTCTACAACAGTTATTTCATCATGAATGACCTTCAAGAACAAGCTCATTTAATATGCAATTAAAATCATCTCAATAATGAGTCCATCCTTTCCATCTTTAGGTAGCACAACATCTTTCATTGAAGAAGGTTCGACAAGTCTTATGTTAAACTTACTGACAAAGTTTGTTATACTATAATGCTTCGGCGGCGAATACATGTAGTTTGAAAGACATAATATAGATTCTTCAGCAAATTCACTTATACTGGATTTTATAACAATGTTCTCACGAGACCAAATCCACCAATTGACAATCTTGTAAGCAATCCTGCTGAACCTTCTACTGTAAACGTCGATGGTAACATTCCACGAAGGTCATCTATTGACATCGTTGAGTCACTGTATTTAAATATTTTCTTAAAGCAATCGTCATTATCTAACCATGCAATAGCTTTGAAGTTTTCATTCGAATATACATCTGCTTCATTAAATGTAAAACCTGACTTCTTTGCAGAGATGACTTTAAAATCTATTGAGTTTGTTTCAAAATTATATGCTATGGTAACTTCTGAAGGTAATGGATGTCCTTCCGCAGTCAGTTGTTCTCTCACTACCGTTTGAAGCTTTGTGTTAAAAACTTTCATGTCATCTCCTGTGTCTAGGTTCACATACACAGCAACAGGGAAACTATCTTGCTTCTTTGTTTCATCATTATATCTCAAAACATTAAAGTTCTTCAATAATATTGTTCTTCCTGCTGGAATACTTCTAACCTGTCTGATTTCAATAGCTTTCTCACCTCCTACATACTCTACCCAGTGTCTTGGATATTCATAAGTATACTGACTTTCTTGAATTTTGGTTGGTTTCATCATAACGTGTTCATAGTATATCTTTATACTCTTGTCAGTTAGACTCGGTGCTATGTTCTGAATATTTCTGACTTGCATTTTTAATGGAGATAAAATGAAGCATTTAATACATGACGTAGATGAAGACATGAATGAAACTACAGACAAACTTAACTCTTCTCTTATTCTTCCTTTCAGCAAAGATTATGAGTTCTGTTCAAATGGTGTGTATTTCTATTGTGGAAAGATGGGTTCAGGTAAGACATTTAACCTCATTCGTCATATACTCATAACAGAACGTTTAGGAAATGACTCATATTATGACCAAATCATTATATCAGCAACTTCAGACTCTATGGACTCAACAGCGAAAACATTTATGTCAAAAGTTCAAGCCTCTGTCGTTAAAGTTCCAGACAGTGAACTCATTGAATTTCTTCAACGTTACATTCGACGTAAGAGGAAATATTATGCCATCGTTGAATTTATACAGTCAGGAATGCAAAAGACTTCTGAGGAGATGGAAAGAATTATTGACAAACACCACTTACGTCAGTACTCAGGAGTTTACGATATGAAACGACTTACAAACTACATTCTGTCAAAACTTTCAAAATACCCCTTCAAAAAATATCCTTCAAACACTCTGCTCGTTTGCGACGACTTCGCCGGAAAAGGTTTAGTGTCAAAAGCCTGACTCACCATTAGCTAACATCATAACTAAAGTCAGACATTACCACTTAACTGTAGCAATACTTATGCAAACATGGAGGTTTTTAGCTTTAAACATAAAACGTCTCATAACTGACTTCGTTATCTTTCAAGGTTTCTCACGCTATGATATTGAACTCATTTGGAAACAGTCAGGTATAACATTACCTTTTGAAGAAATTTGGGAAGCATATAAGTCTCTCATCTCTCCTCGTTCATACCTTGAGATTCATATCATGACTAATACCATTAAAGTCAAAAATATTCCATGGGAACGACCAACATTGTTTTAAAGTTTAACCTTCAATTGACTGATGGTAAACAAATTCCATGCATCTCTGTCGCCATTTCTGTTAATATTTTTGCTGTCATTCATATCATCCACTTCCCATCCGTTAGCTTTTGAGGATATGCGTTAGAATAGCTGTTCTTAAATGAAGGCTTTTCACCTTTGAGAGCATAAACTCTATAACTTTCTGCATACTTTATGTTTGAACCTCCTGAGCCATCATTGACATAAATTTTTATAGGCTTCCACCCTTTGTTCATGTTCCTGCTTCTTCCCTTAGCTCTTTTGTTCAGTAGTTCTACATCTTTATACACAGCTCCTGTCTCAGTGAATTCAACAATATTTTCATTCGTTAGCTTTACATTCAAACCCTTGTCGAGTATATTGTTCATTTCATACATATAAAAGGTTTTTATTCTATATGAAATGAGAAGCAAATCCATCTTAGCTGGTGCCGTTAATGTTCCAATTGAACCAACATCAAATGTTGACTCACGAACGACAAACAATATTGTCATAAAGAACTATAGTTCAGAGTGTTTGAAAGAAAAAGAACCAGACTAATCCGTGAATTTAAACACAGCTTCAAACGCTAACGCTACATCAGATGTTAAGTTAGAGTATCCACCACTGGACCAAATTCTTTCAAGAGAAGCCAACGACAACCCTTACACAAATGTTCAAACAAATCCTTCAGATAACGTAGACCATTACCTTCTTCAGTTATACCAAACAATTTTACTCAAAGACGATAAGAAGCTTTTGACAAATCTTATAAGTAAGAACCAAATAATTCTAACAAAGGAGGACCTTGAAAATGTTATCTCACGAATAACAGGGAAACAATGTGTCATTGACTATCTCGACCCTGAAATCGAATGCTGTGGTCAAACTCCATATTCATGAAAATAGGTAACATCCGCATCATTGAAACACCAGGAACTACAGGAGTTGAGTTTAAGTATAAATATTCGAACGAGTATACAAAACTTCAACAGAATATAAACTTTGCTTGAAATATGTTTTAGTAAATTAAAGCAATTTGTAATATCTATCCAAAACTTCTTCAACAGTATCGAACTCATCTTCATAATGCAAACCTAATCTTATTGACTTGGTGCAGTTTTCACTAACACAATATTTTTCTGTTCTCTTGACTGACATAACTAACTCATTTGTTTCATCAAACAGCAACAACCAAAGTTCATGACCTAATACATAACATTCATACTTTATATTTTTAGCTCTGAGTTCTCTTGTAAGCTGTTGCATTTAATATTTTCTAAAAAGTCAACTTCAACAGTCATTCGCACTGGTGCCTTCAGTTCTACAGGCTCTCCTTGAAAGTCAACAAGTCTGAATTGCATGTCTTTCAAATTATGAGGACTAATGCGAACCCATTTACCTAAATGAGTTGCTATGACAGGAACGTTTGGAATGAACATTGAATTGACTGCATAACAGAAGGATTTATATTCTACTGAACCTTTACTATTAACTCCTGAAATGCCTGTGACATTAGCTATTTTAGACTCAATGTATAAACAATTACCATAACATACGTATGGAACAGATTTCATCTCAATCGTTTTGTCAACACTTTTCAAAGGAAATGTCATATGGTATGCTCCTAAAAGAAGTTGAACTCTATGACTCATTCGTGTTATCTTGAACTCTTTCTTGCTACTGAACTTCAATGTTCCCTCAGAAGAGAGTTCGACATCTATGTTGTCAATAGTTTCTTCATTTATGAGAGTATCTATGACTCCAGCAATTTTATCTATTCTATACTCTGCTCTGTTAGGAAATGTTATAAAACTTCTTTTGTCATCTATTTCAATCTCTATGAAATCTGTTTCATCTGTTATGACAAAAGTTGCGATAGTATTAAAGTCAACAACTCTGAAAGCAAGCGCTTCATTCTGAAGACCTAAGTTTGTTTGTAGCTTTACTGTCCCGTATTCGTTTGGGTCTGTACTTTGCAAATAGAACAACATTTTATTCTCATTAAAATATGACTATTGCTGCATATGCGTATGAAACAAATGAAGCAAGAAGAGCACATGAACTAGTAAACGAAAACTCAACTTTAACCATTGAAGGCAATGATTTAGTCATTGACGATGGAAAAACTAAAAAAGTCATTGATTTCGATACTTTTAACACTTATGACCCATTCATTACAACAAGCAAGTTCCCATCATAAATGATGGAACGGTGCAATATATAAATTCTACAGTAGATGCCTCATTAGTGAAAGTACTGAATGTTCTCATTGAATTGTTAAAGAGCTTTCGATTTGACGACAACATTAAATGCCTAAAGAATTTAGTCATGAATGAGAAACAAATTCTCGGCGTTGCTGGTAGCAGTAATGATGTACACCTTATGACATTAGAATATTATAACGAACATAAAGATGAACTGAAAGGAGAGAAGGGTGACACCGGACCACAAGGAATACAAGGAATACAAGGAATACAAGGAATACAAGGACCTCAAGGCGAAAACGGTTTGGATGGAAAGGATGGAAAGGATGGAAAAACTGCTAAATCATGGATATGGGACCTTATAAATACTGGTTTAACAGCTGCTTCATATGGAGTTCTTCAATACCAAATCGGAAAGATATGGGCAGTACTTGGTGAAGAAGCTTTAGATGACGTTAAAAATGCTTTGAACTTCATTTCAAATGGTTCGGATACTATTAAAACTTTATCTGGTTGGATGCAAGAAACAAGGAGTCAAATAGATACTGTAAGACGTATAGCAAACAATGCACGTACTGGATTGGATACTTTACGAGAAGCACAAAATACACTAAAGGAAGCAAATGATATTCTTGGCTCAGTATCAGACATGCATGAAGATTGGCTTAAAGGTATTGACAAATCTTTAAAAAATCACAGTCAGTCTATTGCTGACTACAAGAAAAGTATAGATTTTTTACATAGTGCTATGGACGTACATGATGGAAGCATAAGGAACTTACTTAATGCTAACAATAACTTACCAGGAACTATTAAAGCATTTATAAAGTCCTTTGTAAAACCGGTGCTCTAACATTTAGGTCTTTGAGAGCAAGAGCATTGAAGTCAAGAGATGCAGAAACTCCAACAGAACCTACAGAAGGAACTGAAACAACAGAAACTCCAGAAGAACCACCAAAACCAACAGCTAATGAAATATTGTTCGAATATTTTCCAAGGTACTCTGTTCTCATTGCATACATTCAAGAAATACTTAAGAAAGCAGACTTGACTTTAGGAGATGATGAAAGTTCTGTATATCTTTCGTTCCAGTTTCAAATAGCAGAACTTTTGAGACAGATATGCTTAATGTATGACAACATCTCTGATTTCACAAGATATGATGACGACCATGACCCCGAACACGGTGAAGAAGAAGTTTTACAAACATCCATTAAGACAGGAAAGGTTTTAACTCAAAGTCTCATTATTGACACCAAAGATGGCGAAGTGGACGTTCTTCAAGAGCTGAAGAAAAATACTTCTTCGGGAGGTGGTGGTAGGCATGAACTTGAAATAAATGAGATAGAAGAGAAATTAGCCGAAAAAGCAGATAAAGAACATAAACACAATATCTCCGATATAAATGAACTTCAAGCTACATTAAATAGTAAAGCGGACAAGAACCACGTTCATTATATAACTTCAGACGAACAGATTATAACGGACTACCATGGATATTTAACACGAAGTGATGAAGCGAAGACAAAAAATGTTAATGAAAGAAGATATAAATACATTCGTGCTAAAGGTTATGACATAAGCTGTACTGTACAGTATGATGTAGCTAAAGCACCAGAAGCATTTGGTTATACCGGTGAAATTTATGCCTCTACTTTCAATGTTAACGGTGTATTAGTTGAACCAAGATTTACTTTGAGAGTTAAGTCAAAAATAACGTTTGAAGATGCTATTAAAAGTAAAGCTGACAAAGTTGAACTCGAAGCAATGAACAAAGTTTTGAAATCTCATAAACACAACATCTCCGATATAAATGAACTACCAGCAATGTTAGATAAGAAAGCTGACAAGAACCATACACATAAATCCTTCACTACTGTTAGAGCAGACGACATAATATTGAACTTTGACCTTGGTTCAAGTGCACCATTAGAAAATCCAAGTACAAGCGTAAAAGATACTCTTAACAATTTAGATAAGAGTTGCAGGAATATCGAAGATCATGCCAGAAACTTTGAAGCATATGAACTACCAGCAATGTTAGATAAGAAAGCTGACAAAACAGAGCTTCAAACATTAAAGACAGAAATACTTCAAACATTATATCCCATTGGTTCTATTTATACGTCAATGAACTCAACAAATCCAGCAACAGTTTTAGGTTTTGGTACATGGCAGCAGATTGTAGACAAATTCTTATACTGTGCTAACTCTTCAAAGCAAACAGGAGGTTCGAAGAAAATTACTGAAGCAAACCTTCCACCGCACACTCATACAGGAACTACAAACTTTTCTGGCGACCATAGCCACTCATTAAGAGACCACCCATTATACAACTCAGAGTATGAAGCTGGCAATGACGTTTTATCTCCATCTTATAACAATGCAGCAAAAAAGACTTTTCGACCAACTGAACCAGGAGGAAATCATTCACATACTTTCACAACAAATCCAACAGGCTCGGGTGCAGATTATATGCCACCATTTGTGACTATATTCGCATGGTACCGCGTTCAATGAACGCGCTTGAGCCTGCTTTGCGGCTTACCGTCTTGAATAAAATCTTTAACTTTACATAAATGAGCTTGAAAGAAGTATTCGAACAACATCCATGGAGGTCATTTAAGAAGTTCAATGAAGCTGCAAAGAGTTGGGGATTTACTAACAGAGCTGAAGTGAAAAGGTTCTTTGACAAAAATGTTGTACATCAAACAAAAATAAACCCTTACGACTACTTTTTACCAATTTACTCCAACGCTCCTGACGCATACCAATTTGACACTCTCATTCAAAGCAGAAAAGGAGGACATAAACCATTCCTCATCTTCATTAAATGTTAACACTCGTAAAGCATATGCATATCCAATGAAAAATAAAGGAACTCGTGAAGTGTTAAGAGTTTTACAAAAGTTTGTAGCAGAACATAGCCCAAGTACTTTAACATCAGACCAAGACAGTGCATACCTCAGCAATGAAATCACAGATTTTCTCATTAAGCATAACATAACTCACTACACTACTGAAGACCATAACCATAACAACTCGGCATCATAAACCGCTTCATAAGGACGCTCAGAGATTTAAACAAGAGCGACTTTACCGAAGAAACAATGAACATTTTCTCGAAGTATATAATTCCTCAACGCATTCTACAACAGGCCATACACCAAATTCAATGACACAACAACAAGAAGAAAAGTATATACAAAGAAACGAAGTCAAACACAAAATATCAGAAATTCAACACAATTTACCCTCATTCCTGGAACAAAAGTTCGTGTAGTTCTTGACGACAAACCGTTGACAAAGAAACGTTTAATGTTAAGTCGAAATTATTATATCGTAGACTCTACGCAAGTAATGGATATCTTATAAAAGCTGCTGACGACTCCATAGCGTTTTACCCTCGTCATAAATTAGTTGAAAGTAGTAATGGCAAACTTGCTGAAACCATTGACGAAGCAAAGCGAGGAGTGGTTATTGAAATACTTGACTACAACATAAACGATGACACTTATAAAGTAAGATATGAAGGAGGCGTTGAAGATGTTATACCATCTAAGAACTTGAGAGAGTCGAAGCCAACACATCTGGGACCATTAGAGCGGGAGTACTGGAAAGACAAAAATATGCCAGAAAGAATAAGAAAATTCTTCTAAACTTTTTCATTAGATGTAAATCAGACAAAATATATTTTAGGTGAAGAGGTGAGATCTCACCCGTTTTCTCACCTGTTTTTTCACCCCCGTGAATTTTCATGAATTTCCTTAAGATAGAAAAATAAAGTTAGTTTTATTTTTATTTATTTTTTTATTTTGTATAAAAGATATGATTTCAACAATCGGCACAACAACAATTCAAACAACAACAGCACCAAACTCGTTAGTCATGAATCCAACGTCAATGTTAGTAGAGATGAAAAACTTCATTCCTTCTTCATTTACTTTCGAAACAAAAATCCAGAAGATAAAGCAAGAACTTTTAACAAGTAATTTAGACTGTAGTGCGAAAGATGAAACAAATGAAGAATATCTTTATGAAATGCAGGACATTATTGACCATTTGCCTAAACTACCTGAAATTCAGCAGCAAAAACTAACTATTCCTGAATTCGACGAAATTGAAGTCAAAGCAACTGACTCAGTAGAAATTAAGAAATTCATACGTAAAGTAAATTATGAATTCCTTGGTTTTCATTGCAACCATAAGGTTATGGACAAAGATTGCGACATGGTTTATAAAAACATTTCTGACATATATAAATCTGAGGAGTTTAAGACTTACGATAACTTTGTTTCATTAGTTGCAAAATGTGTTTGGGAAATAAGAGATAAAGATAGAAGAGGCAAAGTATGGAACAAACAAATAAGACCCGCTATGTTTGAGATGAAGAGAGCAATTGACGCTTTAGTTGTTTTAGCTGGTTTTATTTCAATGTATAACGCAAAAATGAACCCGCAATGTTCAAAATGTAAAGCAGGAATAAAGAAAATATAACTACTCAGTCAAAGAGATAGAACGTATGCGAAACGACTATGGCAGACTTAAAGAAAGAAGCAGAAAAGCCAGCAGAAGATTAAAATGGACATGTTAGCATTTCTGAACAAAAACTATCCAACAGCAGAAGATTTCTTCTGTCTGACGTCAAGAAGAAGTATAAAGAAACCTTCGTATTGTTTTAAAATTTTGACATACTGACAGAAGAAATAGAAGCTACGAATTGTTTTAGGATTTCAAATATACATCGTACAATTCATGTAAAACGCTTTGTGAAAAAAGAGGTGAAAAAACAGGTGAGATCTCACCTCTTCACCTCAATATATATTTTTGGTCAAAGCTTCCACGAGAGAAAAGATTCCTCATTCGCTAAGGATTCAAAAATGAAAAAATCATTGATTTCGGCTGAGAAAAACAGAAAAACAGCAAAACCCTTTCTCAAGGAAATAAAGAAGAAATAAAGTAAATTTTTTATTTATTCCCGTGGAAAATAGAGCACTTTTATGACACTTTTTATTCACGACAAACAAGACAAACAAAGAAAATAAGAAAATACGGCGCTGCCGCGGTTCGAACCACAGACACTAACCCCCATAACACCACCTTAGACCACTGTGCTACGTAGCCTGTCGACATAAGATTTTTATAAATTGCATATTTGACGTAAATTTATTTCCATCTGGCTTCCCACCGCATAAGATATTCATACGTGTTTGTAAGATTCATTAAACTTCTTTTCTATTGCATCTAATCTTGCGTTATTTTTTTCAATAATTGTCTGTATTCTTCATCATCTCCAGCAGTGTTTGGGTCTTCACGTTTAAAATATTCATTGTTAACCAATTTTTTATCTACAAATTTTATTAGTGTTTGATTCACTTCGTTATGATAACGGTCATATTCTTTCAATACGTAAGTGAAGACAAATGCGTCGTACCTTCAATCTTAAAGCTTAAAGAACTTTCAACACAGTTTTGAGGGTCTGTCAGTGCGTCAATGAGATAGTATTCGAAGTCAGTCAATAATCTTTTTAAAGTCATTTCATACAGGATAAAATTTAATGTTGTGAAGAAATAGTGTTTATCTCAGAAAAAATAACGCTAATTTTATTTTTATTTATTTTTTATTTTGTATGTAAAGACAGTAATGTCACATTAGAGAACACAACAACTGCTATCGTTCATGAAGCTATAAATGAAGAATACGAGTACATACAATATAACAAACAGTTACGTCTCATTCGTTCAGTCAAAGATGACATGTACCAAATGCAAAGTATTTTGACAGCATGTTATGCTCCAGATACTAAACTTCCTAAAGACTGGTTTAGGAACCAAAGCACTATTGAACTATTAAATGAAGCACAGCGAGACATACTTTTTTCTGAAACAGTGAAGAACAGCGAGTAGGTAAAAAACCCCAGTCGCCAAAACTCTATGAAAATCGTGAAAAATTGCCAAACGGTTTGAGAGGATATTATGTTCATAGACTTCTCGTAAATGCTGTAGCAATGTGGGCTTCACCTCGTTATGCTTGGTATGTTTGTAAACTTCTTGACGAAATTCACAGACAAGAACGCGAACAGATGGAAAAGAAACTTCAAGCAAAAGATGAAGTCATTGAATCCAAAGACAAAAGCATACAGAAAAGAATACCGCGTTCAGTACCAAAAGGAAAGGAAAAGAGTTATAAGTATATGATATATACTGAAGAGTTGGAGAAAGAAGAAGACAGAGATATGGTTATGTTGCATTTAGTCAGAAGAAACAACAAAAGCTTTTATGACCTTGCTAAGATTTACAAATCTGACAGAAACTGGTTCTATCGTGAAAACTTACCGATTTCAATGACACCGAATGAGCAAATAAAGGAAATTGTCAAAAATACTCTTCCTCAAACACACTATGACATCAAAGGTTGCACAATACTTACATTCAAAGAAGACTTACCATTGTTAAAGGAAAAAATAACAGAGTATTTCGATAACTTCAAAGAGGAAGAATGAAGTCACGGCAACATTAACGAAGAAGTCACGACAACATTAACGAAAAGAGAATGAGGTGAAAAAAGAGGTGAAAAAACGGGTGAGATCTCACCTCTTCACCTAAAATATATTTTTGTGCTATATTTACACTCATTTACGAAGAAGTCATGAATCCTACGTCAATTATGTTCGACACTGATAACATTAACGATAACATAAACGATAACATTAACGTAAACATTAACGATAAAATTTATTTCCTGGACTGTTGTCAAAATGTCATGTTGTCATCATTTTTAAAAGAAGTTAATTAACCTGGTAGCACATGGTGACGTGGTGACACTTTCAGTTATTCAAAAATATATTTTTGCTTAAATAACTTCAGGGTCAATTTCTTCAACCATTTCACTTCCTTCGTCAATGTCAATAGAAGCTTCTTCAACCTTTGGTAAGAATTTCTGTATAACATTTTTGTTCGTTATTGTCTTCAGAGATGAAGGATAATATTTCACATTTGTTTCACCCTTCTTATATTCTTTCTGTTCGGAAAGATTCATAGCAATACTGAAGAAGTCAATGTTAGAGTTCTTTATGACAGTATAATGAGTATCTTTGACATTCACGAAGAAACTCTTTTGTTTCAAAACTACTGCTAACTCTTGTGAAGTATAACGTTTGCGGTCAATGACAATAGCTAATGGTCTGACATACTGACCAAACTTAGATTCTTTCACAAACTTCTTGTTAAAGATAACATTAACGTTTGAAGCACCATTGAACTCATTCTTGATGGCATTAGCGAGAGCATTGTATGAAAAGAACTTGCAATCTTGCATGTGTTTCATTATAATAAAAATATTAAATTATTTTGAAAAATAACTTTAAAAAAATCTAATCTAATTTTTTCAAAAATATTTTTTTTTATTTCCTACTAAAGATGTATCGGAAGTTGTCTAAGTTAGAACACTCGGAAATAAAACAACTTCTTACAGAAGCTAATATAGATGTTGCAAAGCATTACGCAACAAACAAAAAAGCACTCGCTGACTTCATTAAAGACTATAATGGTGCAATAAGTTATGATAGAATTCATGAGTTCATAAAGCCGCAACGCGGCGAGGACGAAGTCCATGCAATAGCATTTCCTTTAAATGACGTTGCTATTGACTTATATCATAGACGTTCAGTACCTCATGAAGTAAGAAGAGAAATGTTTGACATAACAAATGCAAACGTTGGTCATACTCGTAAAGCTCTTTCGCATGATGTTCGTCAAGAGATGTTTGACATAACAAATGCAAACGTTGGTGAAACACGAAAGAGAGACGACACACTGAAACAACAGAGAAGAGAGATGTTTAAAAGTGCTATAGAACAAGTTCGTAAAGCTAACGATGTCATTCGTTCCATTGACGACAAACCAAAAGAAGGTGAGAGATGGTTAAAGAAAGATGAAGAGAATAGGAAGAGAAATGTGAAGTCAGGCAATAGACTCATTGACTTTAACATCGAAGCTTTAGATGAACCAAACAGAGACTACTTACACAAACATTTCGGTAAGGTTTTCATGAGACTCTTAGAGAAAATTAAAATAAACTCACAACAGAGATGGATGGTATGTTATAAACTTGGTGGAAAGTATGAATGTTCTACGTTAAACCTCAATAATATTGGAACATTACTACATCAGCTCTTGAAGGAGAACTTTATATAAGAGATAGAAGCAAATGCTGCAGGTATTGTTGAAATGCACTATGACTTCTTCTTGACAAACATAAAGAATCTTACTGAAATAAAGATGTATGATTTAACAGAATATGAAGGCTTAACGATGTCAGATGTAAAGAAAGGCAAACCAAAAAAGAGACCATATAGAGATGAAAGCACACTGACAAATGACCAGAAAGCCATTTTGGAAGCTCTTAAGCAAACAGGAAACCCAGCACTTATAGAAAGCTTTTGGAAAGATAATGGTGAAAAGAAGTTTTATAAGAAGAGAAGCGGTCAGTTCTGGAAGTATCTTTGCACATTACCTATAAATCTTGAACGCTACCAAATCTTCAATGAACTGAACAAAAGAACTGCAACACTTATGACAGAAGACAATTGTTTCGTTTATGCTTGCATTCAGGCTGGAGTAGATGGAGAGACTATTGACCACATGAGAGAAGTCATTCGTGTTAGAGACTTTCCTCAAAGTAAAGTACAAGAAATTTCCGATTCAACAGGTATAGCATTCAATGTTACCATTGGTTATTTCAATGACTCAAGACATAATGAAATAAAGAGATACATACCAAAAGAATGTAAAACTGTTCGAACTATTGACTTACTTCTTGTTGAAGACCACTACATGCTAAACGAAAGATTACCAATGACAACATATTTCATTCGCAACTATATAGAAATTTTGAAGGAGTGTGGTGGAATGAACATTGAGAAACAAATGAAGATTTATACAAAGAGAGAAGATAAATATGTAGTTCGTTATGATAGAACAACACCACTATGGGATGTTATGAAAACATTGTGGGAGTGCAAATATTTCGAACCTATTTCTTATGGAGAACTTTTCACATATACGACTGACTTATATAAACAGAACCTTGCACCATTTAAAGATTTGACATATGCTCCAAAGTATTGTGTACAACTGAAGAAGAAAGCAGAGTCAAAAGAAGTAAATAAAAATAAGTGCAAGTTCATTCCTGAGCATGTTTTCTTTGCTGACTTTGAGTGTAGTACCGATGGCTTTCATAAAGCTTTTAACATCTGTTATGACAGTGAAGATGGTTCAGTGAGTGAAAGCATATGGGGTCAAAACTGTGCAACAGAATTTTTGGAGCGACTTCCTGACAAGAGTTTAATATATTTCCATAACCTCAGTTATGACATAAACTTCATCTTAAGACACATGACAGAAGTGAAAGGAACTCCCATCATTAAAGGTTCACGAACAATGCAAATAACTGGCTTATATAAAGGAAGGGCAATTATTATAAAAGACTCTTACAGTGTTATAAATAAGAAGCTTAAACTATTTCCTGCTATGTTTAACTTACAAACAGGACCGAAAGAAGTATTTCCATACAACTACTACAGCAGTACTTTGCTCATGAATGATAACAAAACTGGTGTCATTTCTGAAGCATGTAAGTTTATCCAGGATGCAGATACGTTCATGAAGAACATAGATTCCATCAAAGGTTGCAGAATAGATGAAAACCATTTCGACTTAGAAAAGTATAGTACATTTTATTGCAAACAAGATGTAAGAATTTTAAGAGAAGGTTTTGTTAAGTTCCGCAATGACATATTGAAAGAGTTTGATTTAAACGTATATGACTACGTTAGTATTTGTTCTATTGCTAACAAATTATTTGAGAACAGAGTGTACTTCCCGAATGGAAATTTATATGACCTCTCAAATAAACCAAGAGAATTTATTTCGAGATGCATTCAAGGTGGAAGATGTATGTTGTCAGATAACATGAAACAAAAGAGCAAAAAGAAACTCATTGCTGACTTCGATGCTGTTTCATTATATCCCTCAGCTATCGCGAGACTTTATACTTTAGAAGGTATTCCAAAGGTTATGAAGAAAGAAATGTTAAGCACAGAGTATCTCATGAGACATTTATTCGATGACGACCAAAAGGAACCCATTGGTGAAAAGTTTATGTCTGGCTTCTTTGTTCTCATTAAGATAACAGAGATTGGAATACATAGACACTTTCCTTTAATAGTTTGTGACCCTGAACTAAATCCAGAACTTAACGTTCCCAGAAGTTCAAACACTTGCTGTTTAATGTATGTTGACCATATAACATTACAAGACCTCATAAAATATCAAGGTGTCAAATGTGAAGTGTTGCAAGGATACTATTACGATGGAAACAGAGATATTAGAATAAGAGATGAAGTAAAGAAGTTGTTTGAGTTAAGGTTAAAGTATAAGAAAGAAGGAAATCCTTTGCAAGAAAATATAAAGCTCATTCTGAACAGTATTTATGGCAAAACTATTCTATCTCCTATTGAGTCAAAAATAACCATAGTAGATGACAAAGATGCTATAAGATATGCCATCAGAAACTACAACCATATAGTGAAGTTCGAAGGTTTGGATGGTTCAGATAAAACTATTTTCAAGCTAACGAAAAGCATTTGCAGACACTTTAACTTCTGTCCACTTGGTGTTAACATTCTGTCTATGTCGAAGAGAATAATGTGTGAAGTATTCTGTACTGCAGAAGATATGGGACTTCAAATATTTTACCAGGACTGTGATAGCATGCATATTTTCAATGAAGACATACCAAAGCTTGCAGCAGAGTTTAAGAAGAGATACGGTAGAGAACTTATAGGAAAGAACCTTGGTCAATTTCATTCTGACTTCGCAGAAATAACACCTGGAAAACAAAGTTTAGCATACAAGTCAATATTTTGTGGAAAGAAGACTTACATAGACTTACTCACGAATGATTTAAATGAAGTTGCATTCCATGCACGTTGCAAAGGTGTCAAACAAGACGTCCTTGCTTTAACAGCAAATGAAATGTTTCCTGAAGCTATACAATGCTATTACAATGAAGATAAGAACATTCACATACCTGTTGGAACATATGACAAAGACTCTGAGTTCAGTTTAATGAAACTTTACAAAGCACTTCATGATGGTCAAGAGATTGGATTTGACTTATGTAAGTCATGTCAACCTTGCTTTGCTGAAAAGTTTAACTTCTCAATAACGACTAAAACAAGCTTTATTCGTAAGTTGAAGTTCTGAGGTCATTTATTTTTGTCAGCAATGAGGTCATTCATGATAAAAATAAGCCGCTAGCGGCAAGGGCGAAGCCCATGTGGTCATTTACAATACTGCGATGGTAGAGTTTAAGAGTTGTGCTTCAATGTAGAGACAGTCCTTATGGTCTGGAGGTAAGAACACTGGGCAGTTATGGTCATGAGTGGAGAACATGTCTATCCAAAACTCACGATTGAAGCCAGTTAATTTATAGTATTTAGGGTTAGGAAGTGGTGAAGTTCTTGTATGACCAATGAACTCATTTTCAACTCCCTTACTTAAGTTTGAATATAATATAGCTTGCTTTCTATCCCAAATGCCAGGTGTTACAATCTTTGAAAATTCATTTTTCCTCGGAAGCATTGCATAATAATTGAAAACATTCTTGAAGTCTTCATTGGGTTCAGAGATTTGAAACCTTATACGTAATGGATTTTCTTTCTCTTTAGCTAATTCATTGAATGGTGAATATATAACAAACTGACAGTCATGTGTTCCATCTTCATTTTCATTAAATTCATAATGAAAGTCTATAAGTTGTGGCTGACTACCTTCTTCTTTCAATTGTGCAAGAAACTCACGTAAAGGCTGTAAAGTTTGTACTTCAATGTTAAACTTTTTCTCGAACATTTCATTAAATGAAATCATACATTGCAACAATGTTGTATCGTCTTTAAAGTATTTGTATATGTGAATGTTTTGGGCGCTTAAAGACTGTTCGTCATTTTCTATCTCGACTTGAAGTATAAAGTCAACTTTCCTAAATGCACGTGTTATATACATAGATGTTATGCCAATGTACTTCTCTTCATTTATGTTCACAATCCAGTCTGTTGGAAACTTAAACGTTACTCTGTTCCCCTTTATTTTGACGTCAGGGTTTTCACTACTGAACGCAACAGATAAAGGTATTTGTCTATACATTTAGTTCCAATAAAAATAAACCATTTACTCTTTCTTTGCTTCAGCTTCTTTAGCTTTTGCTTCAGCTTCTTCTCTAGCTTTTTTCGCCAGTAGTCTTGGGTTCTTTTGTCTTCCAGCAGCTAATGCAGCAAGTTGTTTTTCACTAAGTTTTCTCTTTGGTCTCTCTGGCTTTTGTTCTTGTTTTTGTTCCTTCAGTTCGGATAAAATTTGCTCGCGAATTTCTTTCTTCAATGCTTCAACATCTATGACCCCTTGGGTCTTGTCCGTAGGGCTTGTCTGAGTCATTTGACTGCAGATAAAAAACAAAATTAAAACTTTAACCGATGTAAAATGAGCTTGTCAAAATCAGAGCGAGAGTCTATTATATTAAATGACGCAAGAGGAATACAACATCCTTTCTATTACGTAAGTCAGAGTAAAGATGGTAAAATATACGTAAGAAAAAGAAAGGTTCCATTAGCGAATGCAGAAAGCGACAACATTAAGGTGCATGGCAAGGGTGAAGTCCACGAAGCCCATATAAAACCTTCTGTTCAAACTGAGCCACCAAAAGAACCAGAAGAAAAGAAGCCAGATGTACTTTCAATAACGAACCAAGAGCTTATTGCAAAGTTCGTGAATTTCATTGAAAAACAAACCGAGTCAAAGAACCCTGACCCGCCAGTGAAAGAAGTTGAGACAAAAGAGAATGTACAGTTCATTGAAAATGTCAAGAAACAACTTCCACCACGAATGCCAAGAAGAAGAGTGAGAATAATGAAGTAAATAGATATTTTTATCTGAAGTAAATACATGCAGAACGAACAGCTAAACGAATTTACTCCAGCAGAGCATATTCATCAGATTCGCTCATATTTCGATATCATAGACAATGCAGTTCAAATTGGTGACACTAATAGAAAATATTCTGATGCAAAGATTCCATCACAACCTGGAACTGCTAAAGATAACACATGGGTAACATTCAATCTCTCACCTCCTGGTGAAAATATGTTGGACCTTTACAATACATTCATTACGTATAAAATGGAAGGTCAATTTATTGTAGATAAAGAAATTGGTTCAGGTTCCAATAAAACAAACCCACCAGGATTTTGGATTGGTTTCGATGACGCTTTCTATGCAGTTGCTGGATATCAAATCCTTGCAAATGGTCGTATCGTATATTCTCAAGACAACGCAAGAGAAGAAGCATATATAACTTCAAACTCACAAACTACCGAACAAATAAAGAAAGTAGATGTTTTCTCAAAGACTCGACATGAAGATGTATGGAGTCATTCGGGAACATGCAGAACAGGACAAATTGTTAGTGGTCCAATTACAGCAGGAAAATCATTTGATTTTAAGCTTCGTTTAAGAATTCCTGTTAGAAGATTCCTTCCATTAGAAGCTATTCGATTTATTCCAGCTTTTGCAGGAAACATTCAGCTTAAAGTAAAGTTCAGTAGCGACGCCTTACAATGCACATCTATATCTGTAAATGATATCATTGCTTTCAATCCAACTCTTAAAGTTGCATTTGCTTCAGATTCAAATCCACCGACAAATAAATTTGTTCCATGGAATGAACCATTCACTATGATAACGAAGGCAGTAGAAGCTAGTGGAACAGTTACTATTACAACTGTAACCCAGCAACTATTTCGAACAAAGATGGATTTTAATGAATGTTTCATTCATCCAAAGTCATTCTCTTTAGACCCTAACATTTATACAGAACTTGTAGAACATTATACAAACGAGGCTTTATGTTTTCCTGTTAAAGTTATGGATTGGATTCCTATGGATGGTTCATTCTCAAAGAATACAGATAGTTCAAGTGCAACATTTACAGCAGCTTATACGCCTATTAATGTTAAAAGTATTTGGGCACTATTTAGAAAGAAAGACAACTATTATGTTAATTTTGAGAACCCTAAGTTTAAATATCTTCAGCTTTCCATGGGAGCTTATGGAAATATGCCTGCAGAACCTGAAAAATCATATGGACCTGTATTTTATGAAATGGTTGCGAACGCTTGCAATACAAACAATGATATGATTGGATTTAATGAAGATGTTATGAGGTCATTGGTGGATGATGGTAGTGTGGAACATAAATGGGATAGTTATGACAACACACATTTCTTATGTGGTTTTCCAACAGAAGTGGACTTTTGCTTCCAGCAAGGTCAAACATCTACTGCTCCAATAACATACAAATTGTCTGTTAAAGGACCTATTGAACTAGCAACTGAAAACGTACCAAAGCCACTTATTGGATTTATGAGGGATTGTTGCTTTGCAATACAAGTAAGACAGTCAGGCATACCAATAATAAGACTTGACGACTATAACTTAGCAACTGACGACAGTGAGGAATAAAGGATGAACGTTTATTTTTAAAGCTTATAAATGAGTTCTTCATCAAGCTCTCGTGAACCTTCACCATTTATGAAACAAACTTTACCAAACGATTATGGAGCACCTATTGAATATTTCTTACGAGCTGCACAATGGCAAAGAGCAGTCTCACCAAGGTTAGGTGTTCCACCAGCTCCTGTCAAAAATAGCATTTGGTCAAGTCCTTATATAAGATATGGTCTCCCACTAGGTTTGCTAGCTACAGCAGGAGCAGTTATGATGTTGAAAAGAAATAAAGCAAATGTTGTAAATAATACTGAAGTAGCTGAAGTTAAACAAACTCCAACACCTTCACAAGCGAAACCTTCAATGACTCCTGAACCTATGGAAGTACAAACTCCTGTTCAAAAGTCAACTCCTAAACCGACTCCAACATTTAAACCAGAACCTACTCCTCAAATAAATCGTAAAACTCCTGCGTTTCCTTACTGAAAAAATAACGTTATTTTTATTTAATATTAAAATTTTTATTTGATTGAAATGACGACTAAAGTCACTGAAGCAATGAAACAAAAGTTTTTGGTAGAATACATTAAATCAGGAACTATTCCAGAAGGTTTTTACATTCATACTATGAAGGATGGTAGAGTTCAGTTTAGAAAGATAAAGCAACCATTAGATAAAGAAGGAATTTTGAGAAAGATTAAACTTCATGAGGACAACATTGCTGAACTTAAGAAGAAGCTAGAAGAGTTATAAAGCAATGAATTCAAGTGGGTGAAAAAAGAGGTGAAAAAAGAGGTGAGATCTCACCACTTCACCTAAATTTATTTTTGTGCTATGTTTTCATACGTGTGAGGGTGGTGATATTATTAATTTTTAAGTTTATTTTTTAAGTTTATTTTTATATAAATGACGAAAACTATTGAGATAACAAACTACAACGGTCATGAGTTCAAGAATTTGTTCTTCGTTCCTCGTGAAAATACATTCTATCAGATACGAGGGAGAAAGGGTAAAGTTAGTTTGAGCGTTTATGAAGGAATGAAGAATGGAAAGTTTATACAAGCATACGATACAAACGGTAAGCGTGTTTCATTAGCTTTGTCAAAACTTACTAACATTTATTTTGACAGTGATTTTGACTCTGACGATTGGAGCGACAGCAGCGATACTGAAGAATATGAACTATTGTGTGAAGCACAGCAATGGGAAGAGTTGCAATACTTTTATAAGTGAGAACGTTTATTTTTTACAGTAGTGAGGTGAAGTGGTTGGTGGCTTTATAAATATTTAAGGTTAGGTTGGTGTTGTCGTTTGTGTTGTAAAATATACGTTAATGGTTTTGTAAAGTGTCAAATTCACAAGTATTGCGTACGGAGGAACGCAGTGCCACCATACACGAGACTTGTATACTAACTGATATGTGTCGAATTCTTAAGAAGCTCAGACACTTTAACATCTCAGTCGTAATATGTGTACAGACAGCAAAGAGTTTAAGTAAGGATGTAAAGAGAATACTTACTGACATTGTACTTTTCCCCGGATTGTCCGAAGACGATTTCATGGAACTTATGAAAGAGTCCATGGCAGGTAAGTTTGACAGACATGAACTATGGGAGAAGTACAAAGTCATACAAGACCCTCATACTTCTTTCAGAATTCATATCTACGCAAACAAAGTTCAAATTGTAAAAAGTCAAGCGTAAAAATAAAGAGTTCATTTACTCTACTTGTTTGAAGTTGTCAAAATACTCTGTTATTTTTTCCTTTAACAATGGCAAATCTTCTTTGAAGGTAAGTATTGTACAACCTTTCATATCATAGTGTGTTTGAGGTAAAGTATCTTGAACTATTTGTTTCACATCTTCATTTGGGGTCATTGAAATCGGTAAGTTTTCGCGATAGAACCAATTTCTGTCAGATTTGTAAATCTTAGCAAGGTCGTAAAAGCTTTTGTTGTTTCTTCTGACTAAATGCAACATAACCATATCTTTATCTTCTTCATTTTCCATCTCTTCAGTATAAATCATATACTTATAGTTCTTTTCCTTTCCTTTTGGTACCGAACGTGGTATTCTTTTCTGAATGCTTTTGTCTTTTGCTTCAAGCTTGTTCTCTAGCTCTTCACGTTCTTGTCTATGAATTTCGTCAAGAAGTCTGTAAATATTCCAAGCATAACGAGGCGAAGCCCACATTGCAACAGCATTTACAAGAAGTCTATGTACATACCAACCTCTCAAACCATTTGGCAATTTTTCACGATTTTCATAGAGTTTTGGCGACTGGGGTTTTTTACCTACTCGCTGTTCTTCGCTCAAAAGTTCTTGTGTGCTTTGGTTCCTAAACCAGTCTTTAGGAAGCTTAGTATCTGGAGCATAACATGCTGTCAAAATACTTTGCATTTGGTACATGTCATCTTTGACTGAACGAATGAGACGGAGTTGTTTGTTAAACTGTATGTACTCGTATTCTTCATTTATAGCTTCATGGACTATAACTGTTGTTGTGTTCTCTGTTGTTGACATTACTGTCTTTACATACAAAATAAAAAAATAAATAAAAATAAAACTAACTTTATTTTTTCTATCTTAAGGAAATTCATGAAATTTGTTGCTGAATTCAATAAAAATATATTTTAGGTGAAGCCCACATTGCAACAGCATTTACAAGAAGTCTATGTACATAATATCCTTTCAAACCAGGAGCCAAATTCTTGCGATTTTCATACGGAATCTCTTCTCTCGGTTTTCCGAGGGAAGCAAGCATATGCCATTTTACTCAGAATTTTGTTGCTGAATTCAATAAAAATATATTTTAGGTGAAGAGGTGAGATCTCACCCGTTTTCTCACCTGTTTTCTCACCTCATGAATTTTCATGATTTCTTCGTACATGTTTTGTCAAAACTTCTTCGTACATGTTTTGTCAAGACTTCTTCGTAAATGTTTTGTCAAGACTTCTTCGTAAATGTTTTGTCAAGACTTCTTCTTCGTAATGAGCGTAAATCAGACAAAAATAATGTTTAGGGTAGAAGGTTAGATCTCACCTGTTTTCTAACCTCTTTTCTCACCTCATGAATTTTCATGATTTCTTCGTACATGTTTTGTCAAACATGAACGTATATGTTTTGTCAAGACTTCTTCGTACATGTTTTGTCAAGACTTCTTCGTAATGAGCGTAAAT
Source organism: Trichomonas vaginalis G3 (assembly GCF_026262505.1). Lineage (NCBI taxonomy): Eukaryota > Parabasalia > Trichomonadida > Trichomonadidae > Trichomonas > Trichomonas vaginalis. Next base: position 200,308 of record NC_067204.1, read on the forward strand.
CAGACAAAAATAATGTTTAGGGTAGAAGGTTAGATCTAACCTGTTTTCTCACCTGTTTTCTCACCTGTTTTCTCACCTCATGAATTTTCATGATTTCATCGTACATGAATTTTCATGATTTCATCGTAAATGTTTTGTCAAAACTTCTTCGTACATGTTTTGTCAAGACTTCTTCGTAATGAGCGTAAATCAGACAAAAATAATGTTTAGGGTAGAAGGTTAGATCTCACCCGTTTTCTAACCTGTTTTCTCACCTCATGAATTTTCATGATTTCATCGTACATGTTTTGTCAAGACTTCTTCGTACATGTTTTGTCAAACATGAACGTACATGTTTTGTCAAGACTTCTTCTTCGTAATGAGCGTAAATCAGACAAAAATAATGTTTAGGGTAGAAGGTTAGATCTCACCCGTTTTCTAACCTGTTTTCTCACCTCATGAATTTTCATGATTTCATCGTAAATGTTTTGTCAAGACTTCTTCGTAATGAGCGTAAATGACCCAAAAATAATGTTTAGGGTAGAAGGTTAGATCTAACCTGTTTTCTCACCTGTTTTCTCACCTCATGAATTTTCATGATTTCATCGTAAATGTTTTGTCAAGACTTCTTCGTAATGAGCGTAAATCAGACAAAAATAATGTTTAGGGTAGAAGGTTAGATCTAACCTGTTTTCTAACCTCTTTTCTACCCCAGTTATTTTATAAACGTTTCACATGGTAAACGTTATGAATTCGTGAGACTCTAAACAATTTCGTAGCTTCTATTTCTTCTGTCAGTATGTCAAAAGTTTTAACGAGACCGAAAGTTTCTTTATACTTCTTCTTGACGTCAGACAGAAGGAAATCTTCTGCAGTTGGATAGTTTTTGTTCAGAAATGCTAACATGTCCATTTTATCTTCTGCTGGCTTTTCTGCTTCTTTCTTTAAGTCTGCATAGTCGTTTCTCATACGTTCTATCTCTTTGACGGAGTAGTTATATTTCCTCATTGCCGCTTTACATTTAGAACATTGCGGGTTCATTTTTGCGTTATACATTGAAATAAAACCAGCTAGAACAACTAAAGCGTCAATTGCTCTCTTCATCTCAAACATAGCGGGTCTTATTTGTTCATTCCATACCTTACCTCTTCTATCTTTATCTCTTATCTGCCATACACATTCAGCAACTAACGAAACAAAGTTGTCGTAGGTCTTAAATTCTTCAGATTTATATATGTCAGAGATGTTCTTATATACCATGTCGCAATCTTTGTCCATAACCTTATGGTTGCAATGAAATCCTAGAAACTCATAGTTTACCTTTCGTATGAACTTCTTTATTTCTACTGAGTCAGTTGCTTTGACTTCTATTTCATCGAATTCGGGAATAGTGAGCTTTTGCTGCTGAATTTCAGGCAATTTGGGTAAATGGTCAATAATGTCCTGCATTTCATAAAGATACTGTTCATTTGTTTCATCTTTCGCACTACAGTCTAAATTACTTGTTAAAAGTTCTTGCTTTATCTTCTGGATTTCTGTTTCAAAAGTATATGAAGAAGGAATGAAGCTTTTCATCTCTACCAACATTGACGTAGGATTCATGACTAACGAGTTTGGTGCTGTTGTTTGAATTGTTGTTGTGCCGATTGTTGACATTTTTATTTTTTTATACAAAATAAAAAAATAAAAAAAAATAAAACTAACTTTATTTTTTATTTCGGGAAAATTCATGAAAATTCAAGAGGTGAAAAAAGAGGTGAAAAAACAGGTGAGATCTCACCTCTTCACCTAAATTATATTTTTGGGTCCTTTACACTCATTACGAAGAAGTCTTGACAAAACATTTACGAAGAAGTCATGACAAAACATTTACGAAGAAGTCATGACAAATTCATGAGGTGAAAAAAGAGGTGAAAAAACAGGTGAGATCTCACCTCTTCACCTAAACATTATTTTTGGGTCATTTACGCTCATTACGAAGAAGTCTTGACAAAACATTTACGAAGAAGTCTTGATAAAACATTTACGTTCATGTTTGACAAAACATTTACGAAGAAGTCATGAAAATTCAAGAGGGTAGAAAAGTGGTTAGAAAACGTGTTAGATCTAACATGCTAACATAAACATTATTTTTCAATACTTTTTCAGCACTTTTCCGTAGTTATATATGAAAGACAATTCGAGATAAAAGTCATAGTATAATGGAATAATATGTTGCACACCATTTGTTGTGAACCAAACTTGAAAGTCAGAGAAACTGTTACTAGGTGGTTCGTAGAATTTAGAAGCAAAGTCATAAAAGTCCTTACCAATACATAGAAAACTATTGTTGCTTGAACTGAAACTTGCATGACACATAACATTTTGAGGGTTAAACACGTTTCTATAAACTGTCAAATCTGCTGGTGGAAGTATAAATTTAAATGGACCATCTGGTGGTAATGGTTCGTTCTGGTTTAGTAACCGAAGAAATTGTGCCCAAGAACGTTTGTCTACTTTCCAAAATAAAAACTCTGTATCTCTTGGAGGGTTAATTTCAATCTTTTGAAATGAAACTGTGGAGTTCATCTTGTCATATTCTAGTTTCAGATAGTATGTCCCATTTAGTAAAGAGTCGTATTTTTCTTGAAATTCCCAATAATATTTGTTCATTTGAGTTTGAAAGTCATTTAGAGTTTTCTCAAGACTTTCGTCTGAACGAACTGTAAAGATTCTCATTTCGTCAATTGTCTATTTGTCTATTAGACCATCAGAACCTTTATACTGCCCATGAAAATATACTGCGAACATAAATGCGTTAGTTCTATTGAAAAACAAACTCTTCTAAATGCTATTGCCTTTGCATCTGAAGGACTTTGAAGCCAACGAATTGGATAGTCAAACCTGTATGCTCGGGATGAAATTTCTTCATCTGAAATAGTCCTACAGCATTTGTAAAGATATAGTCTAACGGTTTTGTATCTGCTACTTTTGTTCTTTGTTTTTCAACCTGAAGCATTTAATATATGTAAAAATATATTGTTTTAAAATGGTATGCCATTTCATATTTCTCATCTAACAAACAAGTTTCCCAACGGTCTTCTCCAACAAACTCAGCGTACATTTCAAATAAAATAAAAAAATGTCACTTTTTAAAAAATAAATTTTTTATTTCATGCAATGTTTAACACATCGAAAGGCATGTCCATAAGACGTTCTTCTTCTAACCTCTCTAGTCTGTTTGGATAATTGGCACGTGCTGTTTCCAAATCCATTTCGTAGCGAAGACCAGACAATTTGTCATAGACTTTTTGGGTCTTCCCTTCCTATATTTAAACTTCTTCGAAACTCTCCAACCATATCTTTGTAACTCTGCTTTTATTCTAGCAGATTTTCTATCCATTCTATATGGGGGCATTTTTTATAAAATAAAAAAATATTTTTTTTCTTTACTTTACATAACCGCCTGCTGCCATAGTCTTTGACGCCAACCCATACCAGCTAATGAAGGTTGACTTGGTTTAGTTTTGGAAACTAAACTTTGGTTTTGGTTTATCTTCAGTTTTTGGTTTTTCTTCTTCTATCGGTTTTTCGTCACTTTTCGGTTCCTCTGACTTTACCTCACCTGCAGGAACAGTTGTGTCGTCAACATCTTCATAAATATCATATGCCATTTGTTTTTGTTTTCCTTTCAACTTTTTGTGTTTGTTGTAAAGTTTAGAATATTTCGACTCTAAGTCAATGAGATGTTCTATAATGAACTGTTGGTCAGTGAAGTAACTTTTCCATCTGTTGTCTCGAAAGCTCCTTCAGACTTCAATATTTTATTTGTGAGAGTCTGTTTCTTTTTTGAGATACTTGCCGTTCCATTTCTATGAAAAGTGACTTTGTAGTTAGGGTTTGTATTTCCAGACCTGGCACTTTCTATTATTGAATTTTTTCTCTTCATCTGTAAGTTCTTTGACGGGTTTTGACAATGGTTCTGAAACTTTTTGTTTGTGGTGGTCAAATCTACCGTTTCAACTTCTTCGGTCATTTCATCTCAGTAAAAAAATTTAGTTTGGTTGTTTTTTCAACTGGTTGTTGTTGTTTTTTAAGTCGGTCTAAAACTTCCTGAGGTATAGGAAGAACTTGACAAACACGTTGTGTAACTGCTGGAAGTCGACAAATCCATCTTGAACCCATTTGTCTCAATGCTGTATTGTTCATTTCATCTCAGTAAAAAACTTTACATCCCCCACGTTTGAGGCGGTTGAGGTTGGTTATTGTTTACCCATTGTTGTGCATGGTTATATCCTCTGTTAAAGAATCTTTCACCTTGGTCCATATAGTGTCCTGCTTGGTTATAGTAGTCATTTGCTTTGTTATAATAGTTTCCTGCTTGACTTCCTACATTGTCCATCCATCCTTGAACTTTTCCTCTTGTTTCAGGATTTGGAATAAGATTTGTTGCATCTCGTGCTACATCCCAACCTTTCTGTACAGTTTGTATAATAGGTTGTGCTTTCTCTTTAAGTATACCTAATGTACTCAAAATCTTCCTTCCAACCCCAAATACACCTCTGGCTATTGTTCCCACTGCGGGTAAAAATCTAGATGCAACTCCTGCTAATGCGCCAAATAAACCCATTTCTTATAGGATAAAAATGACGAATCCAAACAAGGACCCCTATGTTTCTAAAGCAACAAAAAAAGCACTCATGATAAAAATCTTTAGTTCAACACCAAATGCTTGGTTTATGGATATCTTGGAAAACATTCCGAGGTATAGAGAAGATGGACCACCATACTGGTTAATATTTGTCGGTCAAAACACAAGATACTGTGAAGCCATACCATTACAGTCCAAAGCTATTTTAGATATCTTAGCAGCTTTGACAATATTCGTTGACAAATACCATCCAACAAAACTGACATCTGACTGTGAAAGTTCTTTCAAATCAGATGATATTAAAAACTATCTGCGTTCAAAAAATGTAAACCAATATTTCATTGTCGACCAAAACCATTCTGCTCTTGGTGTCATTGACGGTTGTATAAAAATGTTAAGAGATTTAAACCAACCACAAGGTGGTGAAGCAAATGAAATGTCATATGACGACAAGTATAGACACTTCTCCATGGCAAAGATGAGACAAGTTTTAAATATTTACAATAGCCGTAAACAAAAAGGTTTGGGAAACCACTCCCCCGAAGAAATGAAAAACAACCCTGACTTAGAGAAAGACTATATATTTAATAATTTAGTCAAAAGAGACAAACAAGAAAGAATGCCGGGCTTCAAACTTCAGAAAGGTGACAAAGTAAAAATAGAAATACCTAAACGCGACCCATATGAAAATACTATTGACTATGACAACAATGGGAACCCGACAGGTACTCACATTCGTGTTCGTAAAAATAGAAGAAAGTATACAAGAGAATATTATGAAGTTTTAGGCAAACATGGCAAAATGTACACACTGCAAGCAGAAGATAAAACTACTATTGTCAGACCTCGTTTCAAACTTGTCAAAGTTCAAGGTGGTATACTTTCAAAGACAGTTCCTAACAAATATAAGACAACTCCTGACGAATATGCTAAAGAAGTTGAAAATGACGACTAAGCATTTCTATACCATGCGTAAACTGTCATGTAAGGTGGCATGTATTCTTTACTTTGTCCCGTTGTTTGCGTATATCCTGAAACGCGATGTGTATGGTTTCCTCCTCCCTCAGTGTTACTCCAGAAACAATCTATAGCAAACTTAACGTTGTCTTTAACATCATATCCTTTACCTTTTGTCATTGCTGACCAATCCCAATATCTATGCTTATGCCAACCTGCTTGAGATGTACTTAAATCTATGTAGTGACTGTGTGCAGGTAAATTTTCACCTGAAATCGTTTTACTTCCACCTGTTTCCTTTGAAGAGTTTGCACAATACAAAAACCTGTCGACTATTTGAGTCCAAGTTCCAAAACCCAGAACTGTTTCTGGTCTGGTAGAGTTCATTGACGTATAAATAGAGCCTATAGGATATAATGTTTGAAGTATTTCTGTCTTTAATGTTTGAAGCTCTGTTTTGTCTGCTTTCTTGTCATATAAATCTTGAGCAGTGAATTTAATATTATGTTCATCCTTCATGACATAAACATCTTTACATCTAATGTTTCTCATCGTCGTTATGTCGTCATCCGATGTTAAACCTTGTGGAAAGTTAGGAGGTTTACAATATAATACATCCCCACCAGTTTCTTCAACCGTTCCTTCAATACTTTCTATAGCAACAGTTGTAAAACTTGTATGTGTATGGTTCTTATTTGCTTTCTTTTCAAGGCTAACGTTTAAGTCTGTTATTTCAGATATAGAATGTGTATGTCCAACGGCACTTTTACTGTTTAAGGTTTCTTGTAAGTCTGTTATTTCAGATATAGAATGTATATGATCTTTTTTAGAATATTCGTTTTCAGCTCTTGTCACTTCACTTGACATTTTATTGTCAACATATGTTTTGTCTGCTAGTTCAGGATGAGTATGTTCTTTTGTTGCATAAGCATTGTTAGCTCTTTCTTCTTCTTTTGCTATTGCATCGTCTACATATTCTTTGTCAGCTTTGTTGTCAACATCTGCTTTCAAAAGAAGTTCATTTATAGGTTTCTCGTTTAAAGTTCCTTTTGTTGGATTTATACAGACAGTATGGTTCTTATTGTCTTGAAACAGAAACTCATCTGTCATTGGGTTTAATGTCAGTTTTAAGTTTCCTTCTTTCAATGACTCAGATATCTTAGAATAGTTTGAAAAGTTTGTTGTGTTCTTATTTAGAGCTTGCACAATGAGTTGTCGGTTGTGTTGTATTTCTCTCATGGAAGCAATATCTTTCGACATTTTTATTCTAGATAAAATATGCTTCCAATAGAAAAAGAAAATTCAAGAGTTGCTACAACTAAACCATTAGATGAACTTTTTACTAATGTCGGTCAAAAGTTTGAGACAGAGACCGTAAAGCATGAAGGCTATCGTTTTGACTACCCATTAAGATGGTTAAGAGACCCATCCGTCACAAAAGCTATTGGCTTTCGTAGAATGAAGTTCATTTCAGAAGCCATACATGGTTTCCATTTACGGTCGGTTTTGAAGTTCGATACTATAACAAAGAAAAACGTATGTATGAGAAATTTGAACAGGGAAAACTTTTACAAGTTAGTTTGCTTGTAAACTTAGAAACAACTCTTCAAGCTTTTCAAGAAAAAATAAACGATATCTATATCGAATATGCAAACCAGTATAACATTGACGAAGGAAATACCATCTCGATATTATTTATGACAGGAAAAATGCAACTGTTAAAATCAATAAAATAGAAGACCTTGGAGAAAACGTTTATATTTCTACAAAATATAACAACTTGGCATGGTATAGATTTATGAGGATGTTAAATCAGCCTGCAGCATATCCAGTACACCCAGACTTTTATGAAGTCGAAAACCCTAATGGAACATATGAAAATGTTTTCGACCCAGCTGCTATTATTGTTCATGCTTCATTTTCTGGCGCCCAGAACTCTTTCTTATGCTTGGCAAATGACTTTTACGAAAAACCTACAAAGTTATACGAACCACCAAGTGGAAGTATTTCAGACTTTCAAGTATGGTTTACTACAGATGGAAGAAAAAGAATAATTCCATTATACCATGCGTTTTACTTAGAACTTAGTTTCATATACAACTACTATCGAACGGTAAAAATAATTTTTTAATACGGTTGAGGTGTTGGATTTGGTTGCCAACTAGACTGTGGTGCAGGTTCAGGCTGTTGTATAACAGGAGCTTGTTCTTCTGGTTCAGGGTCTTTAGGTATAATACCAACAAACTGACCTACTCTTTTACCAATATTTTTGACTCCGTTCCAAATTCCTCTTCCTACGGTTTTGACGCCATTCCATATACCTCTTCCAACTCTTCTGAAGAAGTTTCCTATCTTACTGAAGAAACCCATTTTACTATATGTAAAAATCTAATGTCCGCCTAGTCTCTTACGTTTCCTGTTGAGTTCCATAGCATTCTTTAACTGGAGCTCATACATTCTGTTTCTCCTCTGGTAGAAAACATATTCTGGGTCAACTCCTGTGTTCGCGTCATCTGCATAAAGTTGTTTATATCCCACTTCAGGGTTTGTATAAAACTCTTTCCATCTCATATTTGCATACCATGGTGGCAAACCTAACGCAGCGTCATTTGACATGGCAGTTTGCATTTGTACATCTGTTGGCACTTGACCATAGTTTGCCATTGCAGTTTGTATTCTAACTTCATTTGGAATATTCTCTGGGTTTGGTTGTCCAGGTTGCTGTGCATTCGCTAAGTTCTGTGCGTCCATTTAATATTAGATAAAAATATCTCTTACGAGTACATATACTGGACATTTGCAGGCATTGGTTCATCTTCATATTCTCTGTACTTTTCTGCCACGTCAAATAAATAAATGACACAATGGAAAAAACCTAAAACAAGTAGTCCTATTTCAAACCACATTTACTTACTAATAAAATTTCGTTATTGTGACACTTTCTCCGGTTTATAGGACCTCTCTCATATTCTATCTTGTCATATCTAAACTCATAGTCATGTATGTCTTCTAACCATCTCTAACGGTTTCCAAACCACTTTTATCGGATGTAAAGTAAAAGCATGGATGGTTATGTAAAACGTCTAAAGTTTCTAAAGAGTCTCTCAAAGTCCAGTCTACTTGGTATTGAAAATCCCATGTGTTATAGAACGGCGGGTCCACTATAAAGAAAACATTTTCCTTGTCTTTATATTTTTCATACAACTCTGTCCAATGACATCTCACAAACTCTATACCCTCAATATATTTTTCTATGTCCTCTTTGAAAACATTTGTATAGTTAAGATATAAAACTTTTGACATAAGTGTTTCAATGTCATGAACTCTTATAGAACCACTATATAATAGTCTAGCAGATATACTATCCCAGTCTATATATTCTGCTTTTTTCAAAACCTCTCTCACAATATTTTTCTTATCTAATGGTATACGTTCCATCTTACCTATAGGTATCTTTTCTTTTAACTCTTTCAATATATTGTTTGTGTCTGGAATATGTTTGAGACGGTCCATATAGTTGTCGAAGTCATTGCATATAATCTTTGAGTCTGGGAATATTATATGACATAAATGGGATATATAGAAACTTCCACCGAACAAATCTACAAATGTTAGACCATTCGGTAGTTTCTTAAGTTCTCTCAATATAATATCTTTACATCTACTCTTATTTCCAAAGAACGGTAACGGCGGTTTTGTAAAATTCATTTATATATAATAATAAAAATGTTTTTTTCCTGAAAAGTGACAGAAAAGTAACAAAACATTTACGAAGAAATCATGAAAATTCAAGAGGGTAGAAAAGAGGTTAGAAAAGAGGTTAGATCTAACCTTCTACCCTAAATTATATTTTTGGGTCCTTTACACTTATTACGATGAAGTCTTGACAAAACATTTACGTTCATGTTTGACAAAACATTTACGAAGAAGTCTTGACAAAACATTTACGAAGAAGTCTTGACAAAACATGTACGTTCATGTTTGACAAAACATGAAAACATATATAATTTGTGAAAAGCGACACAAAAAGTGTCACCGGCTGGTCGGCTGGGGTTCGGTCCTCCTCTTGGGTCTTGGGAAAAATTTCTTTTGGGCTAGAGGGCGCAACGCGCCTGGAAGCCCTCCAAATATAAACTTCATTTATAATAATCATCTTCAGGGCTAGAAGGGGCGCAGCCCCTGGAAGCCCCAATACCTTTTTTTTTTTTTTTTTTTTTTATATGAAATATCAATTTTTGCTTTACGCCTAATTTTTGACGACAATTAGCAAAAAATGTTAAATGTTAACACTCAGTCCATTTGAATATGAAAAATAAAATTGACTTTGATTAAATGTTTTTATTTATCATGCAATTCTTCTTGCGACCAAAGATTTGAATAAAAGTTCAAAAAATAAGATAGCTTAAAAAATAATATACGGTAGTGTTTACTAATAGATGAATAGTATATAAATTCTATTAAAATGGATTTGATCCAAAAAAATATAAAACCAAAAATAATTGTTATAATTTAAATGAAGAAGTAATTTAAAACGATTTTATTTATGATCAAATTTTATAATTTTTTTGGATCAAATCCATTTTAATAGAATTTATATACTATTCATCTATTAGTAAACACTACCGTATATTATTTTTTAAGCTATCTTATTTTTTGAACTTTTATTCAAATCTTTGGTCGCAAGAAGAATTGCATGATAAATAAAAACATTTAATCAAAGTCAATTTTATTTTTCATATTCAAATGGACTGAGTGTTAACATTTAACATTTTTTGCTAATTGTCGTCAAAAATTAGGCGTAAAGCAAAAATTGATATTTCATATGGTTTTATGATAGATAAGCATTATATTCCCACTCATTATATTCGTAAATTTTGAGGTTTATCCTTCGCTTTTAAGATCATTGAATTTGATTTTTATATAAAATAGTTATATATTAGAAAATAATATGAGTTTATGTGATATTATTTTTCAGAAGATTTTGTGTTCTTCTTCAAAATTTTATTTTTTATTAAAAAGAATCTTTACAAAATATACATTTACTTTAATTAATATTTAAAAACGTGCTCTATCAAAAGTTCCAAAAATTCAATATTTTAGCTTTTCTGAGGTGTCACTTTTGATGAATTTCTGTTTACAACAGTACCACATTATTGTATACTAACTGCTCTCAGTGGAAGGGACGAACTTTAAATTGAATGGTCAATTTAAGGGTGCACACGAGAGGATCATGTAAACTTCAGAATTTATAACCTTATTTTTAGGCATTATCTTGGCTACCTATTTAGGCTCGAAAAGCAAAAAATATCAAAAAATACAACTTGACTCCATTATGACCCTTTCATGGAGGTAGTTTTTATCCACTAGTATTTTCCCTTTGAATCTCTTTACAATTCGAAATCAAATTCAAAACTCAGTAGAAGAAAGGAAGAATCGACTTACTACGGTTGTAATACGAATAAATACATATCTTTAATTATTTTTATTTACATAATAATTGTTTGAAGCTCATATTCCATCAAATTTTTAAATAAAAACATTAAAATGTTGAAAATGTTCATATATTTTAATAGGGTTTTGGCACTTTATTGAGGAATTACTACATACATAGTCGAACTGAACTTGATATTTTGAAATTTAAATTATTTATCAAAATTAAAATTTAACTTGAAATTTATAATTAATTAGTCATATTTTGCATAATTCTAAGTAGATTTTGTAAAAAATCAAGAAAGAAAAATTTTAACGTGCTTTATTTTTTCTTTTTTATAATAATACATATTATTATATAATTAACATATTCATAATGTTTCACCCTTTCAAAAATATAATCCTCCTCCTCTCAAATAAACGTACATACGGGTGGCCTCTTTTTTCAAAAAAATTAAAATTTGAAATTTTGGGCTCAAATATTAGAGATTTTTTCAACCTTCAACGATATATGTTGTCTATATCAGACCTCCTTTCTTTTTGATACTTAACATTGTTCCTAAATCTTAGCCGTTAAGGCTGTTCTGAAAATATTTTTTTTTCGAAAAAATTCGAAAAAAATTCTTAAAATTCAAAAATCCCTTAATTCCTGAGGATTTTGGAAAAAAGTTTTTACATGAACATGTGTATATTATATGAAGTATATTGATAAGGTAAAAATCAAATTTTATTGCATATTCATCGAGAAAATAAACTAACGAATCCCTCAAAATTGAGAGGGTAATCATCCTCTCAAATAAACGTACATACGGGTGCACCCTTAAAGCAAGTATTCAATTTTTTGGTCAATTTAAAGCAATCATATATGTAGTTTGTTTTAAAGGCTTGATCAATAGCATATGATCAGTACTCGTTGAGTATGTTATGATGTTAAGAGATAATGGATAGTACACTTTAATATTGAAATTGAATTTGGATTATTATGCAATATTCTATAATATATATTATGATGATCATAAGAATGTGTTGTATGTGATGACACTTAAGTATCATTGATATTTTTTAATTATTGAAAAAGTTAGTAAATAATATTTCTTAATGTGATGTTCTATTTCGTGAATTCAATAATCACTGTTTTAGAATTTATAAGTATAAGCTGAAAATGATAAGCTTAGAAGGACAAGCTGATGATGCCGGGATAAAAAATAATAATCTGTCAAAATGCTCATTTTAATATAAGAAGGTTAGAAAATGGACTTTGACCTTGAGAAAAAGCCCATTTTCTAACTTTCAGACGAATTTTGGTTAACATTGCGAGTGTCTGCTGCAAATCTCTGCTGAAGCAGCAGGCACTCGCAATTGTAGGCCATGGCAATTGTATTTATAGTGTTAGAATGCAATTGCCATGACTTTTGTGTAATCATTTGATCTTCTTGGAAGGAGTTCCAATGGAAGCCAAACCCCACTCCATCCAGTATCAGAAAGCCAGGAAGGAAGTCTTAACCCTGAGAAAGGGCTTCCTTCTAGGCTTTCTGTGTTACATTGGATCATAATCTGTAGAGAAGGGAGTGTTTGCAGATTCTGGCCTCTTATAAGGCCAGATCTTCGTATTTCATGCTTCCCAGGGCCGGATTTCTCTCCTGCCGCCCTAGATCAGGACGGCATTTGAGAAAGCCGGCCCTGAGTAATGTAAGCGAGGCTCTGGCCTCTACTGAGGCCAGAGACTGTGATATTACGTCTTTCAGGGCCGAGTTTCTGCGAGAATGTCTATCATGTGGATGATCATCGCAAAACTCGGCCCTGAGGATGAATTTTGCAGGCTCTGGCTGCTAGGGCCAGAGCTTGGTATTGTAGGATTCCCAGGGCCGGTTTTCGCTCCTGCCGCCCGGGATAAGGGCGGCATTTGAGAAAGCCGGCCCTGGGTATTTAAAACGAAGCCCTGGCCTTTGCTGGGGCCAGAGCCTGTATCTGTATGTCTTTCAGGGCCGAGTTCTTGCGAGACTGTCGACATGATCGACGATCATCGCAAAACTCGGCCCTGAGGATTGTTTTTGAAAGCTCTGGCCACTGCTAAGGCCAGAGCTTCGTATGGGCACTCTCTCGGAGCTGGATTCCTCTCCGGCCGCCCTGAATCAGGGCGGTCTTTGAGGAAACCGGCCCCGAGGATGGTTTGCGAAGCTCTGGCCTTAGAAATGGCCAGAGCTTGTGATTTTAATGAAGAGCCAAGTTCCTCTCGGATCGTGCCTAATGAGGACGACCGTCGAGGAACTTGGCTCTGAGGAGATGAATTGTGAGCTCTGGCCTCGATGAAGGCCAGAGTTTTGAATGGAATGTTTTGATGGGATGAGCCAATGCTCAGTAAGCTCGTCCCATCAAAACATTCGATTAAAAATTGAATTAAAAATTATCGTAATCATTGAAAAATTACAACAATATTTTTGAATAATATTATTATATAATAAGAATTGAATAAATTTCTCACAAAATTAAATAAAAATTTCCAAAAATAATAGAAAATTTTAAAAATTATTGAAAAAATAACAAATTTGATAAGAAAATTAAGGATTAGAGAAATTTAAGAAATATAGAAAATGGTTATTTATTATTGTAATGGGAAATTGAGGATATTTGAGGAGTTTTATACAGAATGTGATATTTATAATTAAAAGAAATGAAGATATTCAAGAAAGGAGTTTACAAATGCAGGGTAAAGGAACAATACTCTGCATTTGTAAACTCCTTTCTTGAATTGAAATTCAATGTCACATTCAAGTGAAAAAGTGCAAGCTATTCGAGAAAGGAGTTTACAAATGCAGGGTAAAGGAACAATACTCTGCATTTGTAAACTCCTTTCTTGAATTAAAATTCAATGAATCACATTCAAGTGAAAAAGTGCGAGTTTTCCTAATTTACACATATAAATGCAATATAATAGCAATCCCACTAAGCACAAATGTAATCTCAATCAAAACACATTATCTTCATAAATGTTAACAAATTTTTCTATTCACACATGTCTAATCATAAATAATTAAGTCTATTCATTATTTATCGTCTAATCAAATATAATTTACATTCTAATTGATAATTGTTATATAAAAATAAAATAGATTATATTTCAAATGAGACTCTTAGAGTTTTTCTTATTTTAACATTGTAATAATATAGAATAGCATATAAATATATATGTAATAACGTATATATATGCTTATTTCTCTCATGTTTCGAAATGCAATGTGATATTGCACTCACTTTTTATAGAAATCTACCATACTCATTGAAATGATGACATATACGTTTGTCTATCTATCTACGTTGTAAAAACCTTCATTTGCCCTAAGCTCAAAGTTTTTCTCATTCATTGCTTTAAATTGACCAAAAAATTGAATACTTCCTTTAAATTGACCGTTCAATTTAAAGATCGTCCCCTCAGTGGAAACTCCAATGTTTAAGGTTTTGATCAAATCTCTTCTTTTTGATATCTGAAACGACAAATAGGTAGATAATTGTATGGACATGTTATGGTCATGCTTATGCAGAATGATATCTATTCTATCAAGAGAAAATAGACCTCGAAGTGTCGAAAATTGAATAGTTGTAAACTAAAGCGGTGATCCCTTAATGAAAAATCTTAATAATATTGCAAAATGCTGAGATTTTCAGAAGATCACTTAAATGACTATATATTGTCATACAGTAAGATTCACATAATACTAATTATTAACATAAAATAACAATAATTTTATTTCTAAATCATAATTAAACAAATTAAATAACAAATGTCGTTAAATATCTTCTGCTGAATTATTAGATGTATAAGTTTCATCCTCAGACTCTTCCTCATCTTGTGTAGTGAAAACCATATCTTTATCAGCAGAAGTCAAATTGTCTGAGATCGAACTGTTTGATTTCTTCATTTTAGCTCGTAACTCGTTGTTTTCTTTTTCTTTATTTGATAAATTCTGCATTAAAATTTCAATTTGTTTTTGAAGTTGAATTTCTTTTGTTTTAGATTGCAACTGGTCATTTATAACATTTTGGAGATCAGAAACTCGCTTTTCCAATAAGCTATTCTGTGATTTCAATTGAGATATTGTATTTGCTTCAGTTTGTGTAGAATAAATGGTTGGAGTTCTATACTGTGGTGAATTATATGATAGAACATTAGGTTCTGGTGAACTCATTTGTTTCTGAGGAGTCAATTGAATGATTTTTTCTTTGAGCATTTCGTTTTCTATTGAAATCTTCTTATATTCAGAAGCAGCTTTCTTTAGCTTCGATATTTCACTTGCTGTTTCATTTTGAATTCGTTCATTATTGTTTTCTGATGCAATAAGTGACATTGAGAGCTGAGATATTTGATCTTTGAGGTCTTCTTTCTCTGTTTCCCATTGAATCTTTTCTTTGTTATAGGAATCTCTCAGTTCTTGAATGATTTTATTTAATTGTTCGTTAGATTCAGTTAATTTTCTATTTTCTTCTGTTAATTGTTCAATAGATTTGCTTTGCTCATAGAGTTTAGTATCATTAAGTTGATTTTGCATCTCAGATTTTTTACATTTTTCCAATTGTTTCTTTGTCTTGTATAATTCATCATTCATTTGATTCCATTGTTGTATAATGGTCTTGTAGCGTTGAATATCCAAATTGTGGCTCACTAATTCTGCGTTTAAACTTTCAATTTGTTTCTTCTTTTGACTGATTAACTGTTCATGGAATTCTTTCTCTTGTGTACTCATAATTTCACGCTGTGTAGCAGCCTGGATTAATTTGGACTTCTCAGAAAGCTCAATTTCAAGAAAATCTTTAGATTTCTTATTTTCTTCATTTTCTTTCGAAATTTTATCAAATTGAGCTTTAATATTATCATATTCGCTCTGTAATATTCTTTTTTCTTTATCAAGTTTCTGTATCGTTGCATCGGAATTTTGTGAAAGTTTCGTCATTGATTCTGAATATTTTTGCATGCTGGAGTCAAGTTTCTTTTGTGTCTTAAAAACTTCCTTGGAAAGCGAATCGTTTTGGATTTGGAGCTGAGATATCTGTTTTGCTGATTCTGAAAGGCTGAATCTAAGAGATTCGAGCTCATCTTTATCGGCTATTGATTGGGCTCTCATGTCTTCGTTTTCTTGTTGAATTTTGAGCATTTCATCATTTGATTCTTGAATTTTCTTCAAAAGTTCAGCAATGTATTGTAAATCTGCTGCATTTTTCTCGTAAATGTTGACCTTACTTGGAGAACTTGGCTTTTCCTGTGATTGTTTCTTAGTTATTGAATCTAATTGTTCGGTAAGATCGTTTATTTGCTTTTTAAGCTGAGATACGTTTTCAGAATCATTATCATATGGGCCCAATCTATTTATTTCAGAGAGCAATGCAGTAATTTTGGTTTTATACTTCTTTTTCTGAGTTTGATACTTTGTTTCGAGATTTTCAATAATATCAGAGATAATATTTCGTGTGACTGTTGGATTTACGTCACTTTCAATTCCATTTTGTAAAAGTTCGACAATAATTTTCATCGGCAATTCTTTAAATGATGGTGAATTCTTAAGGATATTATAGTTTTGGATAAATGAATGTCGAAACAGTTGATAATTTTTATTGCTTTTGATTGTTTTTGATAAAATATTTATAAATTCTTCGGCTTGTGATGGAATTTGATAAAATTTATTTGTTGGTATCATAGCAATATCGTATCGTTTAAATTCTTCATTTAAAATTTGCAAGCGGTCTAAAGGAAGAGAAAATGATTGATTGTTCAAATATCTGAATAAGCATTGTAGTTCAAATGGATTTTTCGTATATATCATTGCTCGTTTCTTTTCGTTTTTTAGTAAATCGCGCATCTTAACGAATTTTTCATGAATTAAACTTGAATTTACGCAGCAAATCACTGGAATTTTCATTGAATCATCACTAATAAACAGAAGGAAATCGTTATATTGGTTGGATTGCGTTCCTGACTCATAGCAAATCCAACGAGAAATCTGTAACATTTTTTAAAAATAGCCAGAATTAAGAAAATATGAACTTAAAACATCCAAATGTTAAACAGTTAACACATTGTTTTCAATTGGATTACGTTATTTCATGAATCTTAGTAATTGGTAATACTAAAGCTACATGGAAGCTGGAATTATGATGTGTACTTGCTAGATAATTCATATACAGAGGATTAAATTAGGATTTCAGTCAAATATATTGGATATAAAATAATGCTTACCAAATGGATGATTAATGGGGAAAACACATCGTTTAGATGGAATTGTTGTAAACAGAAATTCATCAAAAGTGACACCTCAGAAAAGCTAAAATATTGAATTTTTGGAACTTTTGATAGAGCACGTTTTTAAATATTAATTTAAGTAAATGTATATTTTGTAAAGATTCTTTTTAATAAAAAAATAAAATTTTGAAGAAGAACACAAAATCTTCTGAAAAATAATATCACATAAACTCATATTATTTTCTAATATATAACTATTTTATATAAAAATCAAATTCAATGATCTTAAAAGCGAATGATAAACCTCAAAATTTACGAATATAATGAGTGGGAATATAATGCTTATCTATCATAAAACCATATGAAATATTCCCACTCATTATATTCGTAAATTTTGAGGTTTATCCTTCGCTTTTAAGATCATTGAATTTGATTTTTATATAAAATATTATATATTAGAAAATAATATGAGTTTATGTGATATTATTTTTCAGAAGATTTCATTCTATATGCCTATGAAAAGTACTCTCAAAACTAACTTTTTCCTAATTATAATTAAATCTAGAATATTGTATTATGCTTAGTATTATTTCATTTTTCTCATTCAATTTAGAATTTACAAATGTCAAAAAATTGAGAGCTGTCACTTTTGATGAATTTCTGTTTATTACAGAATCAGTATGTTTTATATGATTCAAATATTTAATCCAGAAAAAAAATTAAAAATTAAAAATTTCATACTATCGAAGGTAGAATATGATTTTACAACATCGTTTATTTAGGGCTGTACAAAATCGAGAAAAACATTGCCGTGCGGTAATATAGGGTCAAAAAAATCGCGCCTCGGCACTATTAAGTGCGCATTATATTTAATATGTCCTTCTTTTTTTTCTTTTTTCTTCTTCTTCTTTTCCTTTCCTTCTTCCTCTCCTTCCTCTTCTTTCCTTCTCCTTTTCTTTTTACAACAACGTCGAAGATCTTCGAATTTGATTGTTGGAAAAGCATCTATTTCAGATAAAGGATGCCTTTCTCACAGTCAACATACGAGGGTCCTGGCTGAAACGTTCTCAAAAAGCCTGAGATGGTAATTCTCTGATCACTCATAGCTGGGTAGGTAGTCATTGCTGACAATACCTGTCTTTATGCATGCACGCTTTCATGTATATGGGTTTACACTATCAATTCGCAAAGTTGTTCCGAATTCTTCCAAAATGGAAGGACCCGAAACAACTTTGCTTGTTAACGATACAGACGCATTACTTTGCATTGATACTGTGCTGAGTTGTGTAGAAAGTTTGATTAGAGTTGTTTTGTTCTGGTATCTCTCATCTTCTGATGAGAGAAATCAAAGCAACACAACTCTAATGAGTTTGTTTTCACTCATTTGTATGTAGGTTTTTAGTTCGATTGGAGCTGCTTCATAATGAGATCTCTCATCAATTGATGAGGGAGATCATAACAAAGCAGCTCTAATGTATATGCTCGTATTAACCGGGTTGTAATGCGTTGTAACGTCAGCTAGTTAGTATCTAGTAATTGGGTACCAAGGGTCTACGCCTCTTAGTACTCAAATTACTAGAATCTGCAAAAAACCGTTTGACACGTAAAATATTTCGACATTTACAAAAATAAAAAAAAATAATTTTTTAAAAATTAACTTTAAAAATTAACGTTAAAATTTTTGACACTTCACAAAATAAAAAAATTAATTTAAAAATTAACGTTAAAATTTTTGACACTTCACAAAATAAAAAAATAAACTTAAAAATTAACGTTAAAATTTTTTTATTTATTTTTTTTATCATAGATTTTAACACCCAGAGTAAAAAAATAAACTTAAAAATAAATTAACTCAAAATTTTTTTAATTTCTGTATATACTAAATTTTTCATAAATGATAAAATTAATTTTAGGGTAGAAGGTTAGATCTAACCCGATTTCTAACCTCTTTTCTACCCTCATAAATTTACACCAAAAATATATTTAGGGTAGAAGGTTAGATCTAACCCGATTTCTAACCTCTTTTCTAACCCTGTGAATTTACATGAATTTTCTTATAAAGTTGCGATAGTTGAATTCAGTAACTGAGCCTCAAGGAAGAAAACATCCTTTCCGTCTTCGGGTAACACAACGGGGCATTTATGATCGTGTGTAGAATACATATCAATCCAAAACTCCCTATTATTTCCTGATAACTTATAATATTTAATATTTGTTAATGGTGATGCTCTAGTATGGCCGATAAATTCATTTTCAACCCCTTTAGCGATATTTGAATATAAAATGACTTGTTTTCTGTCCCATACATTATATGTTATTATTGGTGATAACACTGTTCGTTCTTCTCCGGGTTTATAATTAAATACATTCATGAAGTCTTCATTATACTGAGAAATTTTAAAACCTATCCTAAAATCACTTTGTCTCTTTTCTGCTACTTCATTAAACGGCGAGTATATAACAAATGTGCATGTATGTGAATCATCTATTTGTTCAATAAATTCATAATGAAAGTCTATACAATAAACATATATAAAATTTGATCATAAATAAAATTGTTTTAAATTACTTCTTCATTTAAATTAGTTAGTATACCTAAGTTGTGTACTGAGGCACTGCACGTCTCCATACACAACTTAACGGTTTTGACACTTCACGAAACCGTTAACATATATTTTACAACACAAACGACAACACCAACTTAACCTTAAATATTTATAAAGCCGCCAACCACTTCACCTTACTACTGTAAAAATAAACGTTCTCACTTACAAAAGTATTGCAACTCCTCCCATTGCTGTGCTTCATATAACAGCTCATAATCTTCTGACTCACTTTCTTCTTCATATAGGTCAAAATCACTGTCATAGTTTATACCTGTAAGTTTTGACAAAGCTAATGAAACACGTTTACCGTTTGTATCGTATGCTTGTATAAACTTTCCATTCTTCATTCCTTCATAAACGCTCAAACTAACTTTACCCTTTCTCCCTCGTATCTGATAGAATGTATTTTCACGAGGAACGAAGAACAAGTTCTTGAACTCATGACCGTTGTAGTTTGTTATCTCAATAGTTTTCGTCATTTACATCCAAATAAACTTAAAAATAAACTTAAAAATAAACTTAAAAATTAATGATATCACCACCCTCACACGTATGAAAACATAGCACAAAAATAAATTTAGGTGAAGTGGTGACATCTCACCTCTTTTTTCACCTCTTTTTTCACCCACTTGAATTCATTACTTTATAACTCTCTTCCTTGGTTTCTTTTTAGTTGCTTTCTTCACGTCTGTCTCCAACTTGACTGTCTTTCTTCTTCGTCCGTAATGATACCAGTTACTTCCACCAGTCAATGGGTTAAATGGTCTTTCGTAAGGGTTTCCATACATTCCATAGGGACCATACGGAAGAACTACTGGTGGAGAAGAAACATTTTCTTTAGTTCCATCGACTCTATTTAAATGCATTGTTTCACCTTTCATCTGGTCATTAAAGTCTTTTGCGTGTTTTGCAAACTCATCGTCCTTTCCTAAAGCATTTTCTGACTCAGTCGCAACCAAATTGGATGCTTTATTTATGAGCCCTATTTTATTTAATCTTAACTTCTTTGCAACCCAGCCTCCAATCTTTCCTTTATTTGCATCTAATGTCTTCGAAACTCTTCCTCCACTCATTTTATTTACTGCGTCATAAGCCCCAAGTGCTTTTGCTCCAAATGCTAATGCTTTTGTTCCCATTGCGCCTAAAGCTGCCCAAGCTACCATTTACACCATATTAAAATCATCTCTCTTCAATATTATCTCATAAAAGTTCTCGTTACTGGAGAAAGTCAATGAAACATAAGCGTTCTCACGGGCTTCGCCCTCACCGCTTCGGTCTGAAAGACCTTCAGGACTCAAAGAGTCCGTTTGCGGTCTATCTAACTTCTTTCTTATCTCATCTATTCTCAATAAAATGTCTGAACAATTGCTAACATCTTCTACAACAGTTATTTCATCATGAATGACCTTCAAGAACAAGCTCATTTAATATGCTATTAAAATCATCTCAATAATGAGTCCATCCTTTCCATCTTTAGGTAGCACAACATCTTTCATTGAAGAAGGTTCGACAAGTCTTATGTTAAACTTACTGACAAAGTTTGTTATACTATAATGCTTTGGCGGCGAATACATATAGTTTGAAAGACATAATATAGATTCTTCAGCAAATTCACTTATACTGGATTTTATAACAATGTTCTCACGAGACCAAATGCCACCAATTGACAATCTTGTAAGCAATCCTGCTGAACCTTCAACTGTAAACGTCGATGGTAACATTCCACGAAGGTCATCTATTGACATCGTTGAGTCACTGAATTTAAATATTTTCTTAAAGCAATCGTCATTATCTAACCATGCAATAGCTTTGAAGTTTTCATTCGAATATACATCTGCTTCATTAAATGTAAAACCTGACTTCTTTGCAGAGACGATTTAAAATCTATTGAGTTTGTTTCAAAATTATATGCTATGGTAACTTCTGAAGGTAATGGATGTCCTTCCGCAGTAAGTTGTTCTCTCACTACCGTTTGAAGCTTTGTGTTAAAAACTTTCATGTCATCTCCTGTGTCTAGGTTCACATACACAGCAACAGGAAAACTATCTTGCTTCTTTGTTTCATCATTATATCAAAACATTAAAGTTCTTCAATAATATTGTTCTTCCTGCTGGAATACTTCTAACTTGTCTTATTTCAATAGCTTTCTCACCTCCTACATACTCTACCCAGTGTCTTGGATATTCATAAGTATACTGACTTTCTTGAATTTTGGTTGGTTTCATCATAACGTGTTCATAGTATATCTTTATACTCTTGTCAGTTAGACTCGGTGCTATGTTCTGAATATTTCTGACTTGCATTTTTAATGGAGATAAAATGAAGCATTTAATACATGACGTAGATGAAGACATGAATGAAACTACAGACAAACTTAACTCTTCTCTCATTCTTCCTTTCAGTAAGGACTATGAGTTCTGTTCAAATGGTGTTTATTTCTATTGTGGAAAGATGGGTTCAGGTAAGACATTTAACCTCATTCGTCATATACTCATAACAGAGCGTTTAGGAAATGACTCATATTATGACCAAATCATTATATCAGCAACTTCAGACTCTATGGACTCAACAGCGAAAACATTTATGTCAAAAGTTCAAGCCTCTGTCGTTAAAGTTTCAGACAGTGAACTCATTGAATTTCTTCAACGTTACATTCGACGTAAGAGAAAATATTATGCCATCGTTGAATTTATACAGTCAGGAATGCAAAAGACTTCAGAAGAGATGGAAAGAATTATTGACAAACACCACTTACGTCAATACTCAGGAGTTTACGATATGAAACGACTGACAAACTACATTCTATCAAAACTTTCAAAATACCCCTTCAAAAAGTATCCTTCAAACACTCTGCTCGTTTGTGACGACTTCGCCGGAAAAGGTTTAGTTTCAAAGCCTGACTCACCATTAGCTAACATCATAACTAAAGTCAGACATTACCACTTAACTGTAGCAATACTTATGCAAACATGGCGTTTCCTTGCTTTAAACATAAAACGTCTCATAACTGACTTCGTTATCTTTCAAGGTTTCTCACGTTATGATATTGAACTCATTTGGAAACAGTCAGGTATAACATTACCTTTTGAAGAAATTTGGGAAGCATATAAGTCTCTCATCTCTCCTCGTTCATACCTTGAGATTCATATCATGACTAATACCATTAAAGTCAAAAATATTCCATGGGAACGACCAACATTGTTTTAAAGTTTAACCTTCAATTGACTGATGGTAAACAAATTCCATGCATCTCTGTCGCCATTTCTGTTAATATTTTTGCTGTCATTCATATCATCCACTTCCCATCCGTTAGCTTTTGAGGATATGCGTTAGAATAGCTGTTCTTAAATGAAGGCTTTTCACCTTTGAGAGCATAAACTCTATAACTTTCTGCATACTTTATGTTTGAACCTCCTGAGCCATCATTGACATAAATTTTTATAGGCTTCCACCCTTTGTTCATGTTCCTGCTTCTTCCCTTAGCTCTTTTGTTCAGTAGTTCTACATCTTTATACACAGCTCCTGTCTCAGTGAATTCAACAATATTTTCATTCGTTAGCTTTACATTCAAACCCTTGTCGAGTATATTGTTCATTTCATACATATAAAAGGTTTTTATTCTATATGAAATGAGAAGCAAATCCATCTTAGCTGGTGCCGTTAATGTTCCAATTGAACCAACATCAAATGTTGACTCACGAACGACAAACAATATTGTCATAAAGAACTATAGTTCAGAGTGTTTGAAAGAAAAAGAACCAGAACTGAAATCCGTGAATTTAAACTCAGCTTCAAACGCTAACGCTACATCAGATGTTAAGTTAGAGTATCCACCACTGGACCAAATTCTTTCAAGAGAAGCCAACGACAACCCTTACACAAATGTTCAAACAAATCCTTCAGATAACGTAGACCATTACCTTCTTCAGTTATACCAAACAATTTTACTCAAAGACGATAAGAAGCTTTTGACAAATCTTATAAGCAAGAACCAAATAATTCTAACAAAGGAGGACCTTGAAAATGTTATATCACGAATAACAGGGAAACAATGTGTCATTGACTATCTCGACCCTGAAATCGAATGCTGTGGTCAAACGCCACCATTCATGAAAATAGGTAACATCCGCATCATTGAAACACCAGGAACTACAGGAGTTGAGTTTAAGTATAAATATTCGAACGAGTATACAAAACTTTCAACAGAATATAAACTTTGTTTGAAATATGTTTTAGTAAATTAAAGCAATTTGTAATATCTATCCAAAACTTCTTCAACAGTATCGAACTCATCTTCATAATGCAAACCTAATCTTATTGACTTGGTGCAGTTTTCACTAACACAATATAGCGCTTTGCGCTCGGCGCCTTTGACGCCTTTTTCTGTTCTCTTGACTGACATAACTAACTCATTTGTTTCATCAAACAGCAACAACCAAAGTTCATGACCTAATACATAACATTCATACTTTATATTTTTAGCTCTGAGTTCTCTTGTAAGCTGTTGCATTTAATATTTTCTAAAAAGTCAACTTCAACAGTCATTCGCACTGGTGCCTTCAGTTCTACAGGCTCTCCTTGAAAGTCAACAAGTCTGAATTGCATGTCTTTCAAATTATGAGGACTAATGCGAACCCATTTACCTAAATGAGTTGCTATGACAGGAACGTTTGGAATGAACATTGAATTGACTGCATAACAGAAAGACTTATATTCTACTGAACCTTTACTATTAACTCCTGAAATACCTGTGACATTAGCTATTTTTGACTCAATGTATAAACAATTACCATAACATACGTATGGAACAGATTTCATCTCAATCGTTTTGTCAACACTTTTCAAAGGAAATGTCATATGGTATGCTCCCAGAAGCAATTGAACTCTATGACTCATTCGTGTTATCTTAAACTCCTTCGCATAACTGAACTTCAAAACTCCTGCAATAAGTTTAACATTCATTAAGTTTTCTTCGTTATCCTTGTTTATTGTAGTATTTATGAGAGCATTTAACACTCCAGCTAATGTTTCCATCTTATATTCTACATTATTGTGAAATCTTATTTCGTGCTTCTTTCCATCTATTTCAAGCTCCATGAAATCTGTTTCATCTGTTATAACGAATGAAGCGATAGTATTGAAGTCAACCATTCTGAATGCAAGTGCTCATTCTGTAGACCTAAGTTTGTTTGTAGCTTTACTGTCCCGTATTCGTTTGGGTCTGTACTTTGCAAATAGAACAACATTTTATTCTCATTAAAATATGAGTATAGCTGCATATGCGTATGAAGCTGACAGAGCTAAACGTTTATATTTTGGTCAATACTCTCTCACACTTACTGACAAATATATTGTTATCAGTGATGGAAATACCGAGAAATACATAACATGGAAGGACTATGAAAAGTTTGACCCTATTTTAACTCCATGTACAATGCCATTCATTGTAAATGGTGAAGTTGTCATGAAGAACGACACAACAGTATATAAGTCTGTATATGAAGCATTAGAATATATGTTGAATTATAATCCCGAAAGATTTGACCCAAGCACTACATGTGCAATGCCTTTTATTAAGGACGGTGAAATCGTAAGAGTTCCGGATTCAACGGTTTATACTGCTGTTCAAAACAGTTTACAAAACATTTTAGCGAATATCTTTAATTCAGAAACTACAGAAATAAAATTACCATATATAACAGATGCTAAAGAAATTAAATCAAAAACGACAACATTATTTACGTCACTTAATGATTTAATGACTTATATCATTAATATTCCTGCACCAACTACAGCATTTGATCCAAACTCGACGGTTTGCAGTGTACCTTTCATAAAGTCGCAAACGGACTCTTTGAGTCCTGAAGGTCTTTCAGACCGAAGCGACCAGGGCGAAGCCCATGACAGTTCATTAATTGTTTAAGGGATTCAACAGTTAATGAATCATTAAAGGCGTCATTAATGAAAATCATTGATTTTAACTCATTCACGAATACATATAATTCATTCATTAATGTTTCATATGCTTCTAAAGAAGGTGAGCCAAAAACTATCGATAAAGCGGTGTATGAAATAAAAGCATCAACGACGAAATTGAATTCGTTAACTTTTGACGGTGATAGTTTCGTTAATGACATAACATCGGGGAAAACAATTTTAACGAAAGAATATTTAAAATCTCATGTTAGTGAGTTCGTTGAAATTGAAAAAGAAGGTGGAATTAAGTTCGATCCACTGAATTTCATTTTCAGCTTAGCGAATGCGGGTGTTAGTTTCGCTGAATGGACAACTATACAGAGTGAAATAAATGCAATATGGACGTTTTTGGGGTCAAAAGCGGGAATGGGTGAGCTTGTAAATGCTGCAAGAACATTAGGTGAAACAGGAAATTTTGTAGATGGTTTTAAAAGACTTGTTTCAAATGTTTTAACAAACACAAAGAAATTATTTAGATATACCATACATAACGGACGGATTTTCGAACAGGTAGCAACAAACCCTCCGGTTATGGCTGCGTTGATGATGGTTAGAGATATAAAACCACGTAACGACGGGAACGAAGAACATGAACAACAGAGCCCAACGGGCTCAGAGCCACATAGTGGCGAGGATACTGGTCGGGTTATTCAAGACATTAAAAACGTGTATCCTGAAGTTATTGATTTATTTAGAGGAGTTAATGATTCAATTTCAAAACATTCTATAACCCTCGATGAAGAGAATAAATTAACAGATTATATATTCGTCATTATTGCAGAATTAATGAAGAGAATAAATGAAAAAGGAATTGGTGATATCATTAATGTCAGCGATGTAATGATGAAAAGAAATTTTGACTCATTATTTACAAAACCGAAAACAGAATATAGTCTTTATGACGTAATTACCGAATTAATGAAAAAGATTAATGATAATAAGAGTTCTGGCGGAAGAGTTGAATTAGAAGTGAATGATGTTAATGAGAAATTAGCCGAAAAAGCAGATAAAAACCACGTTCATTATATAACTTCAGACGAACAGATTATAACGGACTACCATGGATATTTAACACGAAGTGATGAAGCGAAGACAAAAATGTTAATGAAAGAAGATATAAATACATTCGTGCTAAAGGTTATGACATAAGCTGTACTGTACAGTATGACACAGGTAAAGCACCAGAAGCATTTGGTTATAACGGTGAAATTTATGCCTCTACTTTCTGTTAACGGTGTATTAGTTGAACCAAGATTTACTTTGAGAGTTAAGTCAAAAATAACGTTTGAAGATGCTATTAAAAGTAAAGCTGACAAAGAACTTGACGCAACGAACAAAGTTTTGAAATCTCATAAACACAACATCTCCGATATAAATGAACTTCAAACTTCTTTAGACAGTAAAGCTGACAAGAACCATACACATAAATCCTTCACTACTGTTAGAGCAGACGACATAATATTGAACTTTGACCTTGGTTCAAGTGCACCATTAGAAAATCCAAGTACAAGCGTAAAAGATACTCTTAACAATTTAGATAAGAGTTGCAGGAATATCGAAGGTCATGCCAGAAACTTTGAAGCATATGAACTACCAGCAATGTTAGATAAGAAAGCAGACAAGAACCATACACATAAATTTCACAACTGTTGCTATAGAAAGTATTGAAGGAACGGTTGAAGAAACTGGTGGGGAAGCCTGTATTATATTGTAAACCTCCTAACTTTCCACAAGGTTTAACATCGGATGACGACATAACGACGATGAGAAACATTAGATGTAAAGATGTTTATGTCATGAAGGATGAACATAATATTAAATTCACTGCTCAAGATTTATATGACAAGAAAGCAGACAAAACAGAGCTTCAAACATTAAAGACTCAGATTCTTCAAACATTATATCCTATAGGCTCTATTTATACGTCAATGAACTCAACAAATCCAGCAACAGTTTTAGGTTTTGGTACATGGCAGCAGATTGTAGACAAATTCTTATACTGTGCTAACTCTTCAAAGCAAACAGGAGGTTCGAAGAAAATTACTGAAGCAAACCTTCCACCGCACACTCATACAGGAACTACAAACACAACAGGTAGTCATTCACATTCAATAACAAAAAGAGGTTATACAAATCTTGCAGCAGGTTCGGATAGACAGGGAATGCATAGATATGATATTTCAAGTGACCCAGTAGATTCAAGCGCAGGTATTTTCTGTGGAACCGCAGGAAATCATGCCCATACTTTCACAACAAATCCAACAGGCTCGGGTGCAGATTACATGCCACCATTTGTGACTGTATTTGCATGGTACCGCGTTCAATGAACGCGC